>NC_089854.1:3530000-3577500 GCF_036373705.1 Amia ocellicauda
TTAGCAAACTATCTAAAATAGGCGGCTCAGCAGATACAATCTTGGCAGCACAGGTTATTCAAAGGGACTCAGATAATATTCAGTTGTGGGCGACACCTGGCAGATGAAATTCAATGTGGACAAGTGCAAGGTATTACATGTAGGTAACAAAAATGTCCACTATAATTACACTATGGGAGGAATAGAACTAGATGAAGTAACGCATGAGAAAGACCTAGGGGTCTATGTGGACTCCTCACTTTCTCCATCCAAACAGTGTGCGGAAGCAATAAATAAGGCAAACACAATTCTGGGGTATATTGTCAAAAGTGTAGAATTGAGAACAAGGGCAGTGATGTTCAGACTGTACAATGCACTAGTTAGAGCTCATCTGGATACTGTGGACAGTTCTGGGCTCCACACTTCAAGAAAGATATCGCTGCTCTAGAGGCAGTTCAGAGGAGAGCAACCAGACTTATTCCAGGTCTGAAGGGAATGTCCTACTGAGAGACTGAGGACCTGAACCTTTTCACCCTGGAACAGAGGAGACTACGTGGGGACTTGATCCAACATCATGACAGGCATCGACCACATCAAACCAGAGGAGCTTTTCCAGATCAGCAGGGACACACGCACCCGGGGACACAAATGGAAATTGGGCTTCAAGGCATTCAAGACAGAAAACAGGAGACACTTCTTCACACAGAGAGGCGTCACAATCTGAACAAACTCCCCAGCGATGTGGCTGAATTGACAATTTGGGAACATTCAAAAACAGACTGGATAGGATCCTTGATCACTTAGTTATTAATGGACACCAAACGAGCGCGATGGGGCGAATGGCCTCCTCTCAATTTGACTCTTTCTTATGTTCTTATTTACTCATGAGTGACCGAGAGAAGAAAACTACTACTATTACTACGAGAAATAATGGAAGACGATAAAGTAAAAGCTTACCGAGCTGACATTATTGTTCACATGAGTTAAAATGGCAGAAGCAAAAGAGTTTGGACTCCTTGTCAGGGGGAGTTACTGGCTTTCAACATGGCATCACTCTGCCACCAGTGAGAATGTGGATTCTGCTCAATACCCCCCCTATACGTGTAGGAAAAAGGGTTTTGTGTGTGTGAAGGGCAGCTACACTATGCAGCCAAGTATTTGTGTGATGTCATCGTGTTGGTATTGAAACGCATGCCTGGGATAGTGCTGTAATTGCCCCCTGTAGTATATTATTGCCCGATCCAATCTGCTGGAACATCCCACCCTGTTCTTCTGTAGCAGCATTTCATGCCGGCTTTCCTAAAAGTGCCCGAGCTGAACGTTTTCATTTACGAGATGTAAATACGAGCAGTGATGGGGGTGTACTGTACTGTCCTGTCCCGTGTCACATTATACAGCATGTTGGACATTAATTAAGACTGAAAAATCAGTAATCTTTTCGCCAAAGGCTGAGGAATTTTCAGTGCTGTGTTACCAAAGTTTAGTCGTCACTTCCTGTCAAAGCCGACTATTGGGTGAAATGGCAAAAACTAAAATCCTTTCAAACAATGTGGCTTTGTAGGATGCTGTTGTTATATATAAGAATACAATACAATTAAATACTGGTGTCTGAGCAAGTGAGTCGAGTTTAAAGCTACAAAGCTGATTTTATTGTGAATCTGATCAGATATATTAATGATCTGGACTCTAATGACTGGATTAATATATCTGACTCTTTAAGTCAGTAGACAACAACTAACATGGACAAGAATTACTGTTTTGTGTTCTTTGCTCACATATTTGTGATGACTTTGTGTGAGTTGTCCATCTGTTATTTGAAAATAAAAGTGCTACAATATATCGGTAGAAAGATGGGTGATAGAAAGACAGAGAATGACTGTAGAGAGAGACAATGATACAGGAATGGCACTGCAGTGTGACTGAGTAGAGTCTAAAATCGATTCCTGCTTGTGTGGTGTTTTCTTACATTCGATTTCATTTCTGCAACCCGAGCTCTGTGGGGTTTTGCACCTTGAGACAAAAAGCCCCATTTGTGAGCTAACGTCCCCGACACAGCTGGAAGATTTCCCGTATAAATGAACAGATGTTTCCTTGCCACCAGACCTCCGCATTCCCAAACACATTGTTCTGCGCTGCAGGCTGTGATCGGTGTGGAAGAAACCCCGGGGTCTCTCTACCTGTCTGTGAGGTGCCGGGAATGCTTCCCTTCAGGAACGCGTGACAGAGACATGTTGTCTCTCTGTGATGTTCAGCCTGTTTCAGTCTGCCGTGGACGGCTGTGTGTCCAATTTCCAAAGACCATTCAGACCGCAGATAAACACAGAAAGCCGCAGCACACCCACCATTGTTTCTGCTACAAAAGGGAACCATCATCTCGTCATGCACACACATCAGATCGGTCCTAATGTTCCCTCCATTTCACTCGCTTCACTCTTCTGCTGTCGAAGGCATTCATGATTATTATGATGATTAAATAGGTGTGTTCACCTTAATGTATCATGCTGAGGTTATGATGTGAGAGAGAGAGAGCGAGAGAGAGAGAAAGTAAGTAAAAGGACAAAGACAGACAGCCTCGAAAGAGATGATATCATTCATACAGCATCTCCCCCTGCGGATCTGACAATGACAGTGGGAGACAACGACTGCCGGCTGAACTCTGTCAGACTGACTCACAGGGGGATGCCGGGCTAACACTGACTTTGTGATGGAGATGCCTGTCTGACAGGAAGCAGTGCCACTCCTGCGTGTGGTCGGCACAGCGATGGGGCACGTTAGACAGTGAAGACGCTTCAAACAGGGGGCCAGGAGAGAGCATTTTCCCAGAGGGGCTTTTCAAACCACACCACACAACAACAATGAGGAGCCCCCGCCATCCGCGAACAAAGTCAATCACAGACTCCTCTCTAAATGACAACGAATGCCACTGTCACACAAAGTTCATGCCATTGACAAACTAAAATAACTTGATTTATTAATAATAAAAAGACTCTGGCCTTCCGTGAACTTCATCCCTCACGTGAAATGTAAAATCAGCATCCCTGCCTTCAGCCTTCGTACATACACTCACCTAAAGGATTATTAGGAACACCATACTAATACTGTGTTTGACCCCCTTTCGCCTTCAGAACTGCCTTAATTCTACGTGGCATTGATTCAACAAGGTTCTGAAAGCATTCTTTAGAAATGTTGGCCCATATTGATAGGATAGCATCTTGCAGTTGATGGAGATTTGTGGGATGCACATCCAGGGCACGAAGCTCCCGTTCCACCACATCCCAAAGATGCTCTATTGGGTTGAGATCTGGTGACTGTGGGGGCCAGTTTAGTACAGTGAACTCATTGTTATGTTCAAGAAACCAATTTGAAATGACTCGACCTTTGTGACATGGTGCATTATCCTGCTGGAAGTAGCCATCAGAGGATGGGTACATGGTGGTCAAAAAGGGATGGACATGGTCAGAAACAATGCTCAGGTAGGCCGTGGCATTTAAACGATGCCCAATTGGCACTAAGGGGCCTAAAGTGTGCCAAGAAAACACCCCCCACACCATTACACCACCACCACCAGCCTGCACAGTGGTAACAAGGCATGATGGATCCATGTTCTCATTCTGTTTACGCCAAATTCTGACTCTACCATCTGAATGTCTCAACAGAAATCGAGACTCATCAGACCAGGCAACATTTTTCCAGTCTTCAACTGTCCAATTTTGGTGAGCTTGTGCAAATTGTAGCCCGTTTTTCCTATGTGTAGTGGAGATGAGTGGTACCCGGTGGGGTCTTCTGCTGTTGTAGCCCATCCGCCTCAAGGTTGTACGTGTTGTGGCTTCACAAATGCTTTGCTGCATACCTCGGTTGTAACGAGTGGTTATTTCAGTCAAAGTTGCTCTTCTATCAGCTTGAATCAGTCGGCCCATTCTCCTCTGACCTCTAGCATCAACAAGGCATTTTCACCCACAGGACTGCCGCATACTGGATGTTTTTCCCTTTTCACACCATTCTTTGTAAACCCTAAGTAACTGAGCAGATTGTGAAATACTCAGACCGGCCCGTCTGGCACCAACAACCATGCCACGCTCAAAATTGCTTAAATCACCTTTCTTTCCCATTCAGACATTCAGTTTGGAGTTCAGGAGATTGTCTTGACCAGGACCACACCCCTAAATGCATTGAAGCAACTGCCATGTGATTGGTTGGTTAGATAATTGCATTAATGAGAAATTGAACAGGTGTTCCTAATAATCCTTTAGGTGAGTGTAGTTCTGCATCCCCAGTCTCTGTCTGTCACTGCATGAGTGATTATTGTATAATATCAACAACTTAAATCATTATCAATCAATTCACCCAATAAAAAACACATCTATATCAGAGCTTCCCAGGCAAGGCATATTGGGGTGACACCAGAAATGAACTTCATACAATTCCAAGACACTATATTATTATGAGTCTGCATGTTTTCTGGCAAGATCTTTATTATATCTGTCTGGCCCGTGATCCTGTATTTCTTGTACTCTTCTGACACTTTTAAGCAGTACGTCCCCGGCTTGAACAGATTGGAAAAGATCTATTTTATCTTAACCGGTTAAGTTACCATTAAATATAAAAAAAAACACGTGGGCTCTACAGTAAATCCATATTTCACATCCTGCAAACGAACTGTGAGCAATAACAACGTACTGAGGATTTAGATTCAGACAAAGGTGATTTGCTCTTGTATGGTATGCCAATTGAGCGCGGCTTTTCTCTCTTTATTAAAAAAGAAAAGCCCGACAACCGCAAACAGCATGGCTCCTCCAACAGGATGTCAGTGGGAATGGAGGTAGACGTTTTCCTGCCCAAGAGAGTCGTTTGTAGCCTATTTCTTTCTGGGAGGGGGAAGGAAAACAGCGCAACGTCTTCAAGCTGAGTGAAGCCGCTGGAGATGGGGGTTTCTGCGAAGGAGGACGAATCCCTAAATCATAACAATTAGGCCAAGACAAATCATAACAAATCGGCGAAGACAGGTCGGCTCTGTGCTGCTAATGAAAATCTGCCCAAAGGGTTTGGCAATTTAACCGGATCTTGCTGGGGAATACTTATGCAAATAGTGGATTATGACTAATGCACTCTCGTGGCGCTTTGCTTTGTGAAGATCCTCACAGAAATCAACACCTGGCCTTCCCTTGGGGGGCGGCTTCAAATATGAATGACAATTCTGCTCTGGGGGGTGTCGGCGGCAATCGGGTTGATGTGGCTTCAAAAAACGCTGGCTTCTGATACAATCCTCTGAGAATCACCACCGCATCGCTGCGTTCCGTCTCAGTAATAGTCCAGACAAAGCTGCTGCTGAAGGAGCAAAACAAGGAAGTTCAGAGCAGGACGCACTGCTCAGGCATCGTCCACGGGGCTCAGAGGAATGTGCGACACCAATTTTCTTCCCTGATCAGCTTTCTCTTACTGTGCGCTTTCAGTGGTTGTCTTAATACTGTTGAGTCCGCCGAAAGGCCAGTCAAAGCCAACAGAGTCCACTGCTTGGCCCGTGTGTAGTGCACATGCTAAAGTAGTCACCAGCAGCCAGAGAACTGGAGCACTGCCAACACACATGAAACTATGTCCTCCGAAATGCGCTATAGGTCCGCAGTGCTAATACATCCCTTGTGGCTAAACCATGGTAGACATGCATATCTGGCAGTTGGGGGTTATTGTGGTGACCTTGTTTACCAAAAAGCTGAGCCCAAATGTGGCCAAACAGGAAGAACCGTCAGTTTCCGATCATGTGGGCCGACGTGACAGATCTGCTCTGATTACTGAGCTGTGCGAGATGACACAGCTGTCTGTGCAGGCACCAGTAAATTACCGCATTCAGTTCAGTCAGACGATTAAGGAGGTTTGTATCCACTTAACACAAGTTCAGGTCATGCTTAGTATCAACAGGTTTCTGTGGGTATTTGTGTCTTGAGGAGAGAGCTTCATCAGAAACAGTTGTTTTTCAAGCCGTTCTTTTTGCTTTTAAAATAAAATCATAATTAGCAAAGGAAATGGGGCATTCCTTAAACATCCAAATTGGCAGCTAATAGTGATAAGAGCCTAACAACTCAAATGTTCTACATCTTTTTTGTGAAGTGCGGTATTGCATTATAGTGTGATACACAAATACTGACACTGTACACTATTGTACATCAACAGCACAACTACCCATGTGTGTTGCCCACAGCAATGGGCAAAACCCCAGCCCAAGCCAACCCCAAAATGGGAAGCTATCCGCAACGATCCTTGTCTAAGTCTGTGTGTAATCGTATGTGCACAAAAGTCTGCATTTACAGGGGACTTTAACCCTAACCCAAAAAAAAAAAACCCTAAATGTTATCCTAGTACAAATAGTGATAAATGAGTCTAATAAATCAGCCCGTGGGTTAGGGTTAGGGACCACAAGAGCTACATCCCTATTTCAAGTGCCTTTAAATCACAAATCCTTTTCCAGTCCTATCCTAACTAAACTTGAACCAAACCCACAGATACACGCAAGCATGGATGTCAACAATGAATGCGATGTTTTTAAGTGCAAATTGATCTTAATTCACCTACAGTGCATTTCTGCTCTTCCAGAAGACACACATTGTCCACACTTGTCTCAGCTGAAGCTCAGGGTATACATGTTACCCCAGCTTTTCATGCCTGACTCATGTATGTAGGCTGATCATTTGCATTTCTCCTTTGTATTGGGAAGTGTGGGCATCAGGAGGCACCATAAACTAAGCTGAGGATGTATTGTACTGGAAATACACTGTCAATACCCACTATATAGCATTACATTTTGTTTTGCCAATCAAAAACAGATATTCTTTGCCTATATCCGTTTGAGTTTTTCCACAGGATATCAATATTTATATGTCGGCTTTCTTTTGAGCGGATTGTTTCTGGTTTTTGCGTACAGATCGACCCAAGAAGCCTCAATGGATTTCCCTCATCTCCTGTGTTTCCAGCTGACCTGCCGATGTGAGCGTTAGATCGGATCTCCGCTGCGCTGGGCAGCCCAGGTGTCTTCTGAAGTTTCTTAAAGGGGGGGAAAAGGCCTGGGCCAGCTGCGTTAAACAGCTTAATTATTGAATAAGTACTAAACACACTCAATGCATTAACGTGGCGTGACTTTTATGGTCATTTGAACAGGCTAGGTAACCCAAAGACAGAGGAACTTCGGGAGATCTGACTACCTTACAAGGCAGAATACGTTATAGAAAAGAAAGAAGAAAACCAGACACAGAACAAACAAAAGATAAGACTCACATAAAGCGATCTCATAACACAACCCCCCCTAACGTGCTACCAGCATGCACTGCAGCCCCATCCAAAGTGGTATTACAATCAAAACCATATTTCAGTCTTCCTGTCGAAGGATACAGGGGAGGCACATACAGAGAGAGTCTCCTGGTAGGAAACGCAGACAATAACCGGTCTGATGAAAACCAGGGGTGGGGGGGTGGGGGGTGTAGGACACAAAAAAAGACATCATCAGACGAACGAGCTTTGTTTCACAGACAATAGATGTGTACATGCCTCCGCAGCATTGTGCATGTGCACGCAGTTTCATTCTCCGGAGCCCAGGTTCGACAACAAGAGAGGCTTTTATAAACTCCACCGGCAGCTCAGCGTTGAAGGCACAGCTGCTTTTCGCTGCTCTGGACTCGTATTGGTGCTCCAGTATTCGCCTCTCGTACTCCATACTCGCACCCTGCTTTTCGAAGGCAAAGTTTTCATTTCCCAGTGGTTGTATTTGTATATTTTATTCTTATTCTGAATCGGGCAAACACAGACTTTAACTCTGCTTATTCAGGCAAGCGTTTGCATCCGAGCTGTAATTGCAGGTTAATAACAACAACATGACGTATATACATGTTTCAGACTAGATCCATCGCTGGAAAATAACCGAGAAATCCTGGAAACCGCTGTCTGACAGCAGCCGCTCATGCAGTACAACTAAATGTACAACTAATTGCTGACTAATTAAAAAGATGCATCCTGGTGTAAATGATGTGCTGTGAATTTAAAAAAAAAAATTGTGCTGCTGCTGCAGTTTAACACTTTATTGCAACGCCTGATGGAAACGTGTGCATCTGCTTTTGCACTGTGGACTTCAGTGGATTTTTAAGACACAACAAGGTCCTTCAAACAACATTTTAATATTAGCACACATCAGAACAATTCTCCACTTGTACACACCTGTACAGAAGAGGGTTAGTTTTGGTTTATAAAAAAGGTTTTAAGCAAGTCGATGAACCCAGATTTAACTCCAGCAACAAAATATTTACATCATGAGCAATAAAAAGAAATAGATCAACACAACAGAAAACAAACACAACACACTGCAGAATAGGATATAAATCTCAAATAAATGCCTAAAAAAACTAATTCTGTCGAGATTTAATGCAACACAACTTAAAATGTCCTGTTCACACGTGGATCTAGTTTTAATACACAGTCAGTTGTAATTCACACTTGCTGTTAGCCACACAGACGCGGTCAGTATCCCCTCAGTGTGGTGTCTGCACTGTACGTCTTCAGATTAGTACAGAATGAATGCCTCCCCTTATTTGGGACTAATCCCAACTTTAAAAACCGCACCAGGCATTTGAAAGCAATTTCAATTCTGTGAACAAATCTAGAAAAAGAAACTAATTTACATAGAAAAATTGAGAAAAGGCCGCAGTGCGATAATGCGGAGATAACGGAGAGCCGCTTTATGCCCGAGCAACGGGCAGGCCTCATTTGGGGGACTTCGATCGGCCGAGATTAAAAGACAATGTGATTTCCTGTGCTTTTCCTAAAGCCTGTGAATGCAAAAAGCAAAAGCTACTGAAGTGCGACAATATGGTCACATGTCCCAATGCAAAACTAATAAATACTATATATATATCTATATACTCAATTAGATTGCAGATACTTTTCAGATTAGCCACGTTGCCAATATTCCCTCCCTTCTGATGTAAAACCAAAGTGCAACTCTGGGCAATTTTACAGACAGACAGTTGGTTAAAAGGATCTGTCACATCTCTAAATTAAATTACAGACTCACGATGATGTGATTAATTAAAATAATTCAGATCGAGCCCACACCCAGCGTTCATCTTGCCAGGCGAACACAGTTGTAATAACAGAGATCCGTCACATCAAAATCACCACCGTCGCTTCTCCTTCAACGCATCACTCTTGGATGATTTTCTTCTCAACCGCTGAAAAGTGAGGGAAGCTACACAGCAGGATCGATCACAGATTCGACAGGAATAATTAGTCTTCAGACGGCCTTTACTATGAGGACTGGGTTCACAGATCCCGATCAGCACCAGTCTTGGGCTTTCTACTGTTATTGTAGGTAGAGTCGTCCAATTTCATTAAGGGCTGCGAAACCAGCTGCAGGACATTCGGCAAAACTTTATTTATATATAATCAATGAAATTCCTGATTGCCTGAGAATCTTCAATCCATGCTTATTAAAATAAAATAATAGTAACAGTGCACTACCGAAGCGCACGCTGACATGCACAGGTGTATATCTGCATTGTGAAAGGAAGTGATGCGAGACACTGATCAGGACACACATAGTGTATCAATACAACATGTCTGCAAAGACTCCTCAAATGGGATCCACCCCCGTAAATAAATCTGTCTTGTTCTCCTCCCAGGTATGTGTTTTTGATGTCTCCGAGTGACCACCCCACCCGTCCACGACATCAGATATGAGATTATGATCTTTCAAGATTAGCGATTTTCATGAATCCGCCCAAACCAACTGGAAAGTGCTTGTGGTTCGAATACAGATCAGATCAAAAGCAGTTTGTGTTCCGGCACCGATCGCACACCTGAACGAACGTGGTTTATCGATTTCTTAAAAATAAATAAATACAAAAAAAAAACATTTCTTCATCTCTCATATATTACTGTGAATAATAAAAAATAAATCTGTACACAATCTTGATTACAGTACTTTGGGTCTCGACGAATGTCCAGGGAGAGGAGCGACCCGAGAGAATGCGCTTTCTTGTCCTGCACATGGACGAAGGCCGGCATCTCCCACCCGAGGTGTGGCTCCTCTACCGGATGTACTCCTCGTCCGACAGACAACCCATCGCCTCGTCCTCGCTGCTCTCCGTCTCCGGCAGGTCACCCCAGAGCAGGAGGTTCAGCCCTGAAAAAGCAGCGCTGGTGTTTGCACAGGTCACACTCGATCGCTCGGCCGAGGCGGGGCTCAGCTACATCAGCTCTATTTGTTGACCTGGTCTCTAATGGACTGGAACGGAGCAGCGGACCTGACACAGCTAAAGGGAACAGCGTGCAAAACTCCCACCGAGGGGGAGAGAAGCACAGAGCCCAACACAGGATTATTTTACGTTGCAAAAACAAAGAAAATAAAAACAATCTGTGTGATTTGGAGAGACGCACGCATGAGTCTACGCCCCACACAATGGTGCAGGTGATACGAATGTTGCGCTGTGGTAGTTTACATTTTAAATGCTAGAACACCTGCTCAGATTTGTGTGATTTAAGGCTGGACGTTTCACAGCACACAGTCTTGAATATAGAATAACTCAGAAGCAGTTTGAATTAGACACACACCCCAAATTAAAATTCTACCAACAGAATGGTTCTGATCTAAATCCATATTTGTTTCAATGTAGATATGGCTTGTATGTTTTTAAAAATATATATTCTATTCATATAAAAGTGTTTTAGAAGAAGGGGTGCAGTTTAAAATGCCCGAGACTTCTTCAGCAACCTGGACTGACAGTGCGAATGAGAAACACGTCACTGCTCCGGGCTAGGAGGCAGGAACGCTCACCTGACGCGTCCAGCCTGTTGATCGTGGACACAGAGTCGCTGTGAAACATCCAGAAGTGGCCATTGTTACAGGACAACAGGCAGGGCTTGCAAGGAGCCACCACGTGATAGCCGACAATGTTGCCGCTGGAACAGAGAGAAAACCCACAGTCAGCACTTTCATTTGCTGCAGCAGAAATCTATACCAATCGTCTCTCACTGTCCTCTATGAGACCCTCCATATCGACACACAAACTAATTGTTTTTCCTTAACAAAATGGGGGAGGGTGGGGAACTTGCATAATGTAATTGTACATTTACGAAATTATAATGTTTCTCTCTATTACACTTGTTTTTCTAGGAGTACACACTCTCTCTCTCCCGTTTCATCTATTTGTTTACTGCCCCGGGCACATCCTATTTATCTCAGGCAATAACACATTCATGCAGGACCTCCGCAATTATACATGCAGCCCACCCCCCCGCCCCCCGCAGCACTGGAAGGGAAAATTGATAATTTGCTTGAAAATGGATTTATAATCCATCACTGACACGCGGCATTAGATTAGCATGCATTTAACTGTATTGGGTTCAGGCCTGCAGGTGAAACTCTTATTTGAAAAGCAGCACGAATGGAGAGGAGAAGAAAAGGCGGTGTTTGAAATATTTAATGTGTGGCTGCTGTAATGGTATTAAATATTAAATGCATAAATCTGATTGGAGTCAACCATGATATAAACATTCTGTTCACCATTTTGTGTTTTATTGTGGACAGTAATATAGGTCTAATTGAAAGCCAGCACTAATTTGCAATTTATGGACAAAAAAAATCAGGTCCTTCATTACAAAGGTTAGAGGTCACAGATGTACCACAGATTCCACACTGCAGATGTCAATTAAAACAGCTCCCTTTAAAAGCACAGGTGGAAAAATATAGACAAACGTGCTGCCAACCAATAATAAACCAGTCAATCAACTCGTACCATGGTTTTGTTTTCCTGTGTTGGTAGACAGGCGTTTTGCACGAAATGGGTATGAAACACAGGAACCACTGGCTCTCTGACACATAAGGATAATGCCGGAAGGCAAGCATTTCAATTCAATTCTTCAGCCCAATGTGAGCGATGAGATGAGTTGTGGGAATCTACAGCCGAGGCCAAACGTACGTTTTCCTGATTCTGAAAGGACTTGACAAGTCCGTCACGTCTTTGTACTGCACGAAAAGCATGACAGCTCTTTACATTTTAAAAAGCCTTTCATGTGCTGAGGCGTGCTGCGCCGTACTCACCACTTCAAACATGCGATGTCTTTCAGTTTGCATTTGCAGCTTTCTGTACAGTAGCAACTTGCAACGAAGTCGACAGTGCTGTATTCAAAAAAACACACACAAACAAACAAAAAGCAACAATTAACAAAAAGGAGATAACCCTGGATGAGTATACAATTCTAGAATGATTATTTGAGAAGTGCAATGATTTGTAATACCAGTTTCATGGAAAAGCATTTGAATAATACAAGATGTGATCATCAATAATCATTCTTACTACAGATCACACACACACACACACACACACACACACACACACAACAAAACGTTGTAACAGCAATAACATAATATCAGCCAAGAGACATATCACGGGGGAAACAGTTACATCATGCATTTTAAAGATTCCAATTCAATTAAGTAATTACAAAACCAGAATGGATTAAATCATGCATCTCCCTGCAGGTCCACCACTGATCCTAATGGTGAGAGAAACCACACACAGTGACTGTCCTGTATATCCATCTCCAGCAGCCGCCGCCGGGCCCTCACCTGTTGGGGGGGATGTCGGTGGAGAACAGCTCGACCTCGGTGTCGGCCAGCAGCACCGCCTTCATGCCGCGGCTGCACAGCACGCTGTCGCAGAACTTGCAGCACACCAGGGTGACGCATTTGTTTTTGAAGGTGGAAGTGGACATGATTATGATCATTAATATTCTGCGCAGCCTTCAGAAAGCAATGCCCAGATCACACCCTGCCTTCAAACACCAAAGCAGCCGCACGCCCGTTCAGGATGACGCAGAAGCAGCCAGCCCCGTTAGTTACCCGTTATTTACCGGTTAGTTGCCGTTATTTACCATGCACACAGCAAGTTAGGTCATGCACGGCTTTAAAGGTCAACAACCCTCACAGTAAAATGTACACAACAGAAAGTTACCTTTACCGGTTAATGTCTGCTTTTTATTTGTTTCTACGCATTAACAACAGACCTGCAACTGTCGCGGGATGCACAAGGTGTAATATCTGCCAACGCCAACTATCTAACCTTGTTGTGTCACAGATTTATTCGCGGCGCTGGCATTGTGCGCGTCTGGATTTGTTTTCTGCTCCCTGGCAAAGGGAAACTTCCTGAAACAATTTCAAATCAGCCATTCCGCCTGCCGATTGGCTGCCCCGAGGAGGCGACGGAACCCCATTGGTCGAGGCGGAGACCCGTAGCCCACGCCGATTGGAGCATTGGCAGGGATTTAACTAAACCCTCGCTGTTCATTGGTTGACGGGAGCTTAACCGTTTGACGACATTCGTCACTGTGTACAGCTGGTTTCGGATTGGTGCGTTAGAAAAATAAAGCACGACTCGTATATAATTCAAAATGTGATAACATACAGACGTTATGTACTAACTATGACGTGGAATAATCATATTATCTGTGAATGACGGCGCTTTGGACTTCTGTCGCTTCTTTTAAAATGTATTTAGAGTTAGTCCCGCCTTTCAACTCCAGAACCCATTTTGATTGGACAGTTTGCGTGACTGAGTTGGCGACGCCGCCTTCCCCTTGCGATTGGTCACACGAGCTGTCAGTCCCGGCAGCTTCGGCCAATGGAGTGGCGCGCCTGTGGCAGGAACCCCGGGGAAGGGGCGGGGTCACGCTTTTCCTAGACTTTGGAGAAATGTTCCGAAGTTGAGGCGCTGGACTGCGGACGAGGGACGGGCTGGCCTGGCTCGGATTATAATAAACCCAATGGGAACCTGCGTGAGAGGTAAACGTGGACGCTATCTGTCCGTATGCATGGGATCAGTCGCGGTTGTGGGAATAAAAACGCTTTTCTATCCAGAGGATCCGTATGCACGCCTGTATGGTAATGAGCAGAGGTCTGTGGCAGCCCCGGACGTGAGCACAGGGCAGTTTTCTGGGGGGTTGGGGGGGTAAATGAACTGCTGGTCACTGTTTCCATTTGTGTGATTGCTTGTGCTTGTAGATTACAGTTGCTGCCATTAACCGCCTCGTTTTGTAATACTGTGAAAGTGCATTTTAATGACATCACCTTTAATTCCTTCAGCGTGTCAAGCGAGACGAATCAAACCAAAAAAGGCTGGGACGCGCGGTGCGCTGGCAGGAACTGTCCTGTCACCCTGTAAACTGCGATTGCAAACCTCTCATTACGCTGTGAAATGCATGGAAAGCTACCATACGCTTCAGGCGACGAGAAGTTTCCTCCGGGGCTGAGCTGTGCAGCGGGTTTCAATATGCCCGGGTCCGAGCCAGGCTACTGCCCCTGCAAGGAAGGCATGAATGAAAATGCTAATGCATGAATGTGTGGAAATTACTTCGACGTGGGGATTGAGTTTGCCCATATTTCTGTCGCTCAGGTCGTCTCATATATATATATATATATATATATATATATATATATATATATATATATATATATATATATATATATATATATATATAATTATTTTATGTTGCCTTTCCTCGAGCCTGTCCTGTCCCATTTCCTGTCGCGGTGGCTCACAGACACCCCTTTGATGTTCCCCGACCTCGTCCGCGCGGGGGGGATGCCAGCTTTTGCTCGCGCCTGGAATAGATCTAACGCACGTCATAATGTAACGCGATTGCCCTGATTATTCACCTTGCAGTGTAAGTTTGCGCAAAGTAGCCGTGCAATGTTGCAGACACGTTGTGTGTTACTAGGGTATGGATCCCGTGTTTTATGTCCATGCTAGACTGCTTATTTACCCACAACAGCTTTATTTTAATACGGATTTACACACAGGGAGGCTTCTTTAATTATACCCCTCCTCCAGTCCCTTCCCCTCCCTCCCCTCCAGCTTTGTGTGTGTTTGCAACATCTTGTACAAGCATCCAGTCCCTGGCATGATCAAACAGCCCTGTGCTTGTGTTTCAGGAGGAAGACACCCCCCGTGTGACACCCTGCCCGTCGAGATATGACTGTGAGCGCCGGCGCGACGCACACGGCTCCGGGAGGCTCGGGATCAGTGCACACTTAGGGACGGGCTTTTTCTCTCCTCCTCCTCCTCCTCCTCCCTTCTTTCTTTCTGGCCGGGCCGTGGATTGTGAAACCGGGTTTCCAGACACATGTGTGCAAGCAGGGGAATGATCTCCGACAGGGAACAATAACGAGGCGGCGGCGGCGGCGGCGGGGTCCCAGTGCTCCGCGGATCTGATCCCCACACGTCCATTATTGTTGCAGTCTTGCCGAGCCATCCTCCCCGGTGTCGCTGTCTTTCTGATCAGCCCAGACATGACGTCCCCGGCCAAATTTCGGAAGGACAAGGAGATCATAGCGGAATATGAGACCCAAGTCAAAGGTAAGCGCTGGCTCGCACTATTGCATCATATTTACATTGGCTCTTCTATCCCGGCGGTGCTCTTTCGGCTGGCAGTGTTATTAGGCAAATGGGATTAAGTTGATGTCTGTTATAAATGCGTGCTATACCACCCTGGTACCGGGGCGGCTGTGTGCGTCTCAGCCCGTGCTGGGGGTGTTGCTGTCATTGCGCGCATTTCTGCATCTGTAAGTGCGCCTGCAAGGCACGTCCGTCTCGGATCGGAGACCAGATTGGCACGGCTGCTGTTGTGTGTAGCGTGCACAGGATGGCACATTTGCAGTGCGTATGTATATCATGCGTTGCGCAGTGTTGGACGCACTGGAGATACAAGCCTCCCGTACCGGACGCAATCCGCTGTGCAAAGTTACTGAGTGATGGGTCATTGTGTGATTGCGTCTCATTGCACTGGCTGCTCTTTCTGCTCGTCCGGGCCGTCCTGCTGCTGGTTCCGCTGGGTCACTGCCCCACGGTGCCCGGGCACTGCCAGCGCTGATGCCCGCAGCAGCAACACGTTGTCCTGTAGATGCCGATGGGCCGAGAGCCGAGAGCTGCGCCAGGAGTCGAGGACGTGCACCGTGCGGGCAAGGAGATGCTTCGTGTGCGTCGTTAATCATGATATTAACAATTTGGACACAGAGTTTCCATGCATTAAACCATTTGACCTACATCAAAATGACACATATAGTCAATAGTGTGCGTATTGGTAAACCTTTTGTGTGTTTATAGCGATATATATGTTTTGGTAGCGATGGCCGTTTGAGCAGGCTCGTTTTGCAAGGCTGTGGTTTAATCAAATAAGGAAATGATTTTAGGCTTGGAGAAAGGCTGCCAACCCAGGCTCGGTATTAAGTTGCAGAATGGACCAGTTAAACCCGACTCCCATTCTCCATAGCGGTCTTGCAAGCTTAATTGTTATATTTCACTAGGACACATTGTGCTTTGTGAGCAGAAGTGGGCTGAGCCCAGTGGGGCGGAACTGGACGCCAGATTTTAAATTCCTGTTTCTCTTCCCGGCTACAGGAAGACACTGGAGCCCAAGGAAGCGATTGTAACAATAACCTCATTTTCCTGTAGTGCATCTCCTGGTGTTTTCAGTAGGATGGGGGGAGGGGAGGGGAGGGGAGAGGAGAGGAGAGTTCTGGCTTTGCTGGTGAATTTCCTTCACCAAAACCAACAATTGTATTAGGGCAAATTGTCCATTATTTCACCAGATTGTATATTAGCTCAGCCGTATAATTGGACACCCACATGAGTGGTGCACTTGCACGGGGTGGGGTTTGTGCTTCAGGCAGATCTTCAAACCGAATATTGACTCGTATCAAGGGCACACATTTGGTGTAGACCGCCTGGACTATATTGCCATGTCTGGGGTGCAGATCTCTCTAGTTTTCAAATGCCCACTAATTTCATTATTTTCATTTGCATACACTGCTCTCCACTGCTTTTGGCCTTCCAGTGTTGTGGGGTATGGGGCCTTGTCATGGCAAGACTTTTATGTATATTTAAACTGGAAATGAGAGCGTTTCCTTCCTTTGCGTAGTAGAGAGAAACTGTACAGACAAAATATTAACCCCATGAAGATATTGTTCCATTCATCTAAACCAGCCCCCAGATCTGTACTGCCAACGCTGTCCCCCACTATTCCCCAGTAAAGCACACAGACCCATTAGCCACTTTGCGATGAAGTAATATTGTGTGAGGAGCCCTTAATCCACACAAGGCACAACTCATCTGCAAACGAAAATGAAGTATAAATCCATATCTGATATCCATACGGCACAAGAGCTAACTATTTTAATTTTTTTCCCTTCACAAAATCCTTCCTGTACTGATACGGGACTTGAGGGCAAATCTGATTGCAGATTATTATTTTTTCTCCTCTCTCTCGCCAGCAGTAAATTCAGAAATAAATGGTTCTGGCTTCCTGGCACGAGCGGTCACATTCAGCACACGGCAGTCCAGTGTGTGTGAACTTGACAAGAATAACAAATGGAGTTCTCTCCCTGCGTGTCAAGCGAGTTCCTTAGGTTTTGGTTTATTAAGTTGACGCTGATACGGGAACCCCGGACAGTCCTTCCTTGGCATTATTGATCAGTTCTCTAGTGTTCATTTTGCTATGGCTTTCACACAGATGTTAACCCTACTGTGACAAACAAAATGTATTTGGGTTTTTACAAAAGAACTGGTTAGGGTAATCCACAAGATTGAATGTCTTTCTAATACGCGTAATTGTTAATTAGCTGTGGGACATGGATACTAAATGATCTCGAGTGCTGGATGTGATTTAAAGCTGTATTTAAATGGCAGGAATGCTCTTCAGTCAAGCGATGAGCCTCATTACAACATTGTCTGTTTTCCACAGTCTACTGAAGGTCAGTTCTCCTCCTCTCTTGATTTCAGTTCAATAAAGTGTTATCAAATAGGTAAAAGACAACTGTGAATGTATAACTATCCTAGAGAGAAGAAAGAAACTAAGCCAACCCAAGCATTTGGTATGGTGCCATTTTTTTTTGTCACATTTTTCTGGCTCATGTGGCTGTTTGGGATCTGCAGTTTTTCGTCTCATTACCGGTTTATCGTCACGATCAAAGAAAGGAACCAGGACATTTTTCCAGGCTTGATTGAATTTTCCTTAACCAGGGTCTCTTTGATTTTAGTGTTTGAATATCGGGTGAATATCGAAGTGCTAGACCCCCTTTAAACAGCCTGGCAACAGAGGGCATCACTTGAGTTCACTGAAAGGCAACCAAACGACGAACAAACAAATCCTGGTCCCCTGTCGATCCTCCTTTGATCTTCTTGGGGTGAAGTGCTCCTCTTCAGAGACCAGGTCAGGATGTCAGCGCTTCGAGTGGCCGGCCATTGTCTGGTGAAGCGAGGGAACAGAGCCGGCTTTGTCTCGTCTGCCATGGCCTTTGGAAATCGATTGTTTGGCCATTGATGCGACTCCATTCCCGCCACGGCGTTCCTTTCCGCCCCTTCGGCTAATAAGGGGGTTTGGTTGAGTTGGTTGGCAGGAGACCTTGAGAGAAAAGCTCTAAGACAAATATGTCTGAAGCCCCGGTTCCTGAGGCTTTCGTGTCAAGTGATCTTTTGAATGCAAAGGTTTTAATAACCGTTAGCTTCTGCCAGACCTTTTGCCTGCTCCTAAAGAAATCTCATTAAGGATGAGGAGTTTGGATTTTTAATTCCTTTTTTGGAGTTGAAAGAATCTGGTAAAGTTTGATATCGTTTAATGGTAATAATGTGGGGCTTAGTGTCCTCGGATTAACCTTTAGAAAATCGCAGTTCGCTGTTTTTCTCTGATAAGAAAAACAGACCTGGCTTCCCCGCGACCCTCAGCAGGATAAGCGGTTTCGAAGATGGATGGATGGATGGATGGAAGAAAAACATACTAACGAAAACAAAAAACGTTTGCTGTCACCCTGTGGATGGGGGCATCATTCAAGCCTCCAATACACATCTGTAGGACGCGTGAGAGTCTTGGAAACCACAACAAGGACGACGACACCTAAAACTCCCCAGAAATCAAGCTGCCACCCCGGCGGGCTCGTCCCTGTGCGCTGTGGTGTTGAGGAGTGATGGGTTGCGACGGGAGGGTGCGGCCGAGGCACAGAGACGTCGGCTCCACTGCGTGTCAAACGAGATGCCAGTCGGGTCGTTCGAGAGGAAGGGGACTTCTTAACGAAGGGTGTGAAGTAGAGACAATTCTGTACACAGAGCCCTGTAGACGAGGCATGTTTTTAGTAATAATGATGATCATCCTATTAATATTTTACAGTACCTGCTTCTTATGGAAACAATAGTTACTCAAGAGAGGCGGAATCTTTATGCTGAATATTGAACGCATGTAGTGTAGTTAATATCTGGGTCAGTAAGCCACCTCTGGAGAAATTCCTGCAGCTGGAGTCGTATTGAGTTATCTGGCAGCCATGTTGAGGTTGGTTGGAAATAGGCTGCTTCCCCGGTGTCTTATTTTCCTCCTGTGTTCCAGAATAAAATCTGACTCTTTTATGATAGTGTTTTTTGTGTGCGATTTGTTTCTTTACAGCACACGCCATTTGGAAATACCAGGTCGCAAATAATCGGCAGCTTGTTTCGTCCAAGCTGTTATTGCGTTTCGGATTGTCTAAATGGCTCAGGTGGTCAGCGGTCGGCTCTGCGCATTTCCACAGCTGTCGGAGGGATTGGCAGAGTCGTCCCAGATCAGTAGGAAATCGAGAGAAACCAGCGCCAGCAGGCTCTGTGTGTAGATTCAGATCTGACAAAAGGGGAAAATGTCGCTTGGTTGATTCTGAAACCGGGCGTTTTCAGTGGTAGAATCAGTGGTGTCATTTCGATGGCTGGTGTCAGACGATGTCACACGATGGTGAAAGTGATAAAAAGATTTTAAAAAAAAAAAAACCTCCTGTTGTGTAAAAGCCACTTTGATATGATGGTGTGGAAGCAACATACTCGACTACTCTTGAAAATGTATCCACGATATCCTTTAAGCTTACATTTTTAGACAATTATTCCTGTTGAGACTCATGTTAGTTGGAACTGATGCTGTGAACAACCTGTGTTTGTTCTTCCCTCTTGCCTCGCTTAATAACTCGAGTTCATTAAAAAATATATAGCTTTATAGTCATCAGTTAACAAGTGAAGTTTATGTTGTCCTGAAAGCACTGGAAAAGCCATTAACGCTCAACTGATCGCCTGCTTTAGCTCTTAACCGTTTCTCAATAATGAGGAACCTTAATTTGGAATTGGTTTCCATTGATTAGCAGTGAAGACTCAGTTTACAAGCTGCACTTCAATGATGGGGTGGAGTTCCCTGCTTTACGTTGTCCTCCGATAAAATGGAGGTGATGCACACTTTCAGATGTCTGTGCTCTCAGCTGATGATTGGGAGAGGCCGTCAGACACGTGGGGGGCCACACTTTAGTGTTAGCATTGCTAACTCCTCCACAAGTGTGCTTTAGACATGGCAGTCTTCCCTTTGCACTTAATTTCATGACCATGCAATGGATAGATCTGTACTGGTGGGACCTGAACCCGCTTAAGATTTTATGTCACAAATGGTAGATTTTGGGAACGATCTTCTGTCACCTGCCTAGATATCAAACTGACTGACATCCAGTTCAGTTCAGTTCAGTTTCTCTTTTTTATTCCCCCCTTCTCCCTCCGAGAGCCGTGCAGGTGTACGGGGGTTATGAGCCGTGCATGGCAGATTGAAAAACAGTCTGACAGGCAAAACGGTGATGCAGGGAGCGATGGGAGGAAGTGAACGCGCTGTCACTCCGATCGTCTCTGTGGCGCGAGGATGAGGAATGGCACGGAGGCTGAGTGGCTCGCAAGCCCGATCTATCACACAAAAAGAAGGGCTTATCTGCTGCGTTGGCATAATTTACTGCGGAAACGAAAATGGCAGCATTGACTTCCTGTCGCTGCTAATTAATCTTGTGTTCTTCTACTCAATGCCGTAATTTATTAAAACACCTCGGGGGGGGGGGGTGAGGAGACGCTTCTCTCTCCGAATTAATATCCCAGAATACCCGCTGAGTCAGAAAGAGGTGACGCCAGGTGACCGTCCCTGCATCTTAAAGACCCTTCCTTCCTTCCTGGCATCTCTTCCCTCCCCTCCTCTTCCCAGTGTGTCGGTATCCAGCTGGACCAGTCGCCGACACCAGAATAACACTTAACTCGTGTACACACAGCTCCGGCTGTATAAATTGAAACCCAAGATGAAGTTTTGTGTCGGCAGTGGGATTACTGACGGCTTAGTTTTATTATTCCAGTATAAAGATAAACAGCAGTTTAGTCGTGTATCTTTTTATTCCTGGGAGGGTTGAAAGCCAAGTGGGAAATAAAAAACCTTTTATCCCCCCCCAGACTTTCAAACGTTTACTGCAGTTGTTCTTTTCAGTCTCTGCAAATGAGGAATAATGCATCAACCATGCCACCTTACCCAGCAGTAATAAAAGCAGGGCCAACGACCCTTCGCCATATGGCATCATTACGATCAAGGAAGAGAGCGTTTCCTTTTTCACAGACCTGACACGTGTACTTGTTCATTTTGTTAGTGGACCGTATTGATTTTTATCTAGTGTTACTATATCCCCTGGGATGTCTAACTTTGCTTGCTAATCCATGGCGTGCTCCTTGGTACCCTGAGGGCTTGATGAATTTGTCTGTTTAAACCTCTGGGATGCTTTCATGGTACCATGTACGCACAAAGGTGTTTTGTTCGGCCAGCCTCTGACATATCCTGTCGTTTTACACTGTGAGGCTGCTGGTATGTCTGTCTTTGCTAAATGTTGGTCGAGGGACACATGGTCAACTTTTCAAATGTCGCCCCTTAACAATGAGATGTAATAAAACATCATATGGAATCGAATCCCAGTCCTGCAAGTAAGAATCTCTCTCTGTCTCTCTCAGCGGGTGTCGTTTACTTATTCATATATATTTAATTTAAAAAAATCACATCTTTCAGAGCAAGAGGCAGGAATTCGTAGAGGAGATGTGGGTAAGACAAAGGGTGCGAATGAGTGCAGAGATTTAGACGAGAGGAGACGCTGAGCAATGAGGGCAGTTTGTACTGGTGTCTGGATTCCAACAGATGTTGCTGTCTCCCCTAATTGAATAATGTAAACGGATTGCGTTTCCACGGACGGCCGGTTATTAATGGCCCAGGTTTGGCTAATGTAATTGTCTCTCCCATTCAGTTTATTCCTGCTTTGATGGTGGTGTGCTTGTACACTTCAGACCGTACCCGTGGCCAGTGTTTGTGTGTTTTTGTATTGATTCCTTGTCTTGTTTTGTTCTGCCAGCCCCATGCCTTAGACCCACTCCATATTAATACCTTCTCTTTCACCGGCTTTTCACACAACACCGATTGCTCTCTGTTATGGATTCCCATTTTGGTTTTCGGCGTATCCAGAAGACAGTGTTTCAACATGTCCTGTATGACTGTAGTTCTATCATTGCTCAAGTTTCTATTGCTGTAGTATCGTGCTAAGCACTGGGAAAAGTCCGGTGTCAGCTTTATTTTAAAGACAGATGTTTTTAAAGTAAACAGAGGGTGTGTTAATGTTATATTTAAATCTACTGGGGAAGCTAAATTCTGCGTATGAGTGGAAAAGGGTCTGACTGGGAGAAATGCAGTGTATCTTCTTCAGAGACAGAGACGATCCTGATGATGGCTGTGAAAATGCTGTAGAGTTTCAGGCGATGGCAGGACATTTGACTAGAGTGAATTCATGCTGAAACCACAGAAAATCACGCTTACTGTAATTGTACACTTGGTCTCTCTGTCCCTTTCATAGGCAAATCACATGTCATGCATGACTCTGCTGGGGAGCCGTAGCCTTGGGGAGAAACGGGCAGCAGCTGTTTGCAGTAGTGCTGTGTAATGTCCTGTTTTGTAGTTGGCATTCAGTAGGAGTAGAGGTCTGTAGCGCACTGTTGTACTTCTGTATCGATGGGGGATGTTTGCAGTTAAAAATGTATTGATGACGATCTGTAAGATACTGTATTGATGTCATAATGCAGTTGTGACACTGGTCTATAACACATTGCTGTGTGGTTCTTATTAATCGGTGATGGTGGTTCATGTTGGAGCTATGATTCAGTAATGATATCGGTCTACAATGTGCTGGTTTTGGATGAAGCGTGGATCAGCAAGCACCCCAGACGACTTAATGTTTCGGTGCAGATGTGGAATAAGTCACACTGGGTGTTAAATATGTAATACAACATCCATTTTATGGTCTTGTACTTTCCTTTGTGTAGCTCTTCTATGTTTAAGAGGAAGTACCAATTCTAAGCATCATGCACAACAAATGCAAGTGTGGTTCAAATGCTGCATTTTTCTAGTGCTAAAAGTGAACCAGAACACATTGCAATTGCATAGTAACGGTCAGAACTGCGTAGATATGGGATTCGGACAAGTCTGTGCAATGGGAAATCGGTTGAGCCCTAGCACTGGACACTGGGCCACACATTTTGTAATTTATATAATTCATCACATTCTCCTCTCCCTCTGGATTTGCCAGGATGTCGATATGCAGTACAGTGTTGCTATCCACTTTGCTCTTAACTGTATTTATGTACGCCAGCTGGACTCGGTGACTAGGGGGCTATTTTTGTCCTCCGGGATATTTTGTTTTGGCAGTTATGATGCCAATTTTGTGATTTTCCACAGTGCTGGAGAAGTGTGTGTGAGTGTCAAGGGTTTAAGAGCCTAAAAATTGTCTGGTTCTAGTTTCCTTTGAATGCTGGTGAACACCCCACCCCGAACACATGCCACCTACTGGTTCACTACGGATCGCCCTGCGGTGTGTGTTTTGTAAGACCTGGAGAAGTTCGGGGGGAATCCTCGTGAGGTTAGTGTCTGTGTGTCGTGGGACGTCGCCGTCCTGGGCTGTGTAGTCAACACTGGATGCACACATCTCTTCTAAAGAGACGAACGCGGCTTTCCTCTGCCCTGCTCTTGACGGGCGTGCGGTCGCATTGTAGTCAGTGTTTACATGCCTTGTGTAGAAGAGCGTTTTAATACCAAGCACACATCCTCGATTCATAATTTATTACAACCTTGGCTCGGGTCGGGATCGGCTAGACTGAAACACGGGGTGGAATTAAGAGTAGGACTATCTGCCAAGCGAGGTGTCCCCTGTGGAAGGGCCTTAAGATGTAATGCTTGCCTGTATTTTTATTTCCCATTTCCTACAGCCCTATTCATATAGTTTAAATGTTCGAACTGTGTGAAGATGACGGGAAGGCTCTGAGAGATGATGCTTTTTTAATTCACACAATAAGCAGCAGTCAAGATGGTTTTTAAGAAGTGGAAGGTGTGTGGCACCACCAAGACCCTGCCTAAAACAGGCAGTCCCTCCAAACTGTATAATCAAGCAAGAGAGAGCCTGATAGACTGAGGCCAATAAACACACACACGCACACACGCACACATATATAAAATTCTCACATTTTATTTTTGCTTCTGCTCCTTCAGACCAGCATTCCACTGTTCCCTGAAGCTTTTCCTTTCAACGATTTGCTGGGTTTAAGGGGTAGACAAACACATTCACCACTTTAAAAACACGGCCTATTTTCAATTGCAAGAACATGATTATTTTCTGACTCCACCCGATAAAAAACATCCATGACACGAGCGTTAACCGCTCTCTCTCTCTCCACCCCGCTATGCTCAGGAGGATAAATGGACACCTCGGAGACGAGAGCTTTTCCAGGCTCATTGCCAGCCTTATTTTCTCCCTCCGAGCTACAAATAGACAATGGCCGACGGGCTATAGAGGAACACTGACACACACCGACTGGACTTACATGTGCTTACAGGTGCTTTCTTAAGCATAATCGGTAGTTTTTACTCAATCGCAGTGTGCACTTCAGTGGCGGAGATGCAAAGCCGCAGCACTTTAGTTTGGGGAATCCATTTAGTGCAAAGGGACTCTTATACTTTTATCTCCTCTCTCTCTATAGGAAGAAATATAGACTCTTCTCAGCCGTCGTCTCTGTCAGTTACCTTCCCTGACTGACCTGCATCGCTTGTGCTGTAGACTTAAGATGGCTTCTTCCCTTGATGAATAAGAGCTGAAATTGAATGTATCCCGAGCTGTTAAGCCAGTTAAATGCGGGCAGTTGACTCCAGTGTCTCGCTACCGACCTGGTGAATAACAGTCTGTACGGCTACAGTAGATAATTGTGACGGTTCCCTGTGAAGCTAAATTGTTTCCACATAACCTACTTACTCAATTTGCTCGGTGACTTTCCCTTCATGAGATAATGACGTCCTCCGTGTGAGTTCTGGGTCCAGCCCTCGATTCATTAGGAGCTTATTGATCTCAACTTGATTGGATGCTGTCTATTGGAGATCAGCAATGCTCTTTAGATATTTTCCGCAACATAATGATGAGCTACACAGAAATCCTCTCCCTACATGTCTGTCGGTCAGACGCAAACGACAACCACCACAAAAAAATAAAACATCCCAACACAATGCAGTTCCCTGTAAGACGCCAAGCCAGTCCTTATCTCTGTGGCGCTGGTGCTGAGGGACAGGAAAGGAGTGGAACACATTCAAAGACGCGTCTAGAAGAAAATCCTTCGGGATTAAGTAAAGAATAATCTTTATTAAAACGGTTGTTTCGGTGGTTAAGTGAGCCGTGCGCCAGATTCAGAGCTTAGACGATGGTACAGAACCACAGATGTATGGTGCGAGTCCAGGGTTGTTCGGCAAGTAAAGGCAGATAAGGGACTTTAGTCTTGGTGGGCTGTGCGGGTAGAGAAGACTGCCAATTCCTGGATTAAACGCTATGTAGTGCGCACTTGTCTGGATATAGTGAAATGTCTGTAAAACCACAACACGTGGACGCACTGAAACCTACTTTCTGTTGAGCGGTTTGTTAGGAAACCCTGCTTTTCTCTCCTGGTATACATGTATGTAGTTTTATTTAATGTATTGAATGCTCTCGACAAACCCTGCCACCTGCGTTTTGAGTGGCGGCCGTCCCTGTGTCGGTCTGTGTGTCTCTTGAGTCTGTGCTGAATCCATTAGACGTGACAGGGTGGGATCATTACTCCGAACAAGCTCCTCCATCACTGGGTAATGGTTTAGTTTTGATTTGCTATTACTCAGTCGGCGAAGGGTATTATTAGTCCCTGCTCTGGTCTCCACGGGCTGCGCTGAGTGCCCATCAGTGCCAACAAAATAATACAATCTATATCCCTTCTGCAGTTATCCTCCATTAGGTTACATTTCCATTTTTGTTTTGAATATTTCCCCCAGATTTGCACCCTCCACGTGAGAGCCTGGGATGGCCCCCTCTCCCCTTTGACCCAGTTAGCACACACCGACACGGACACCCTATCCCCCCGTTCTCCATAATGCGCAAAATCACCCTTCTTCTCGCCAAGCGCACTGTCTGAAATGCCTGCCTGAGAGATGCAATCCCAAAGTGGGAAAGGGTTCACACTCGGACACTAGCCTGAGTGTGTTTTTGTTTGAGACGTGTGAGATCGAGAAACGGATGAAATGAAAATGTTTCTTTCTCCTGCCTGGTCGAGGGGCTACCTAGTGGCTCAACGCTTCCACCAAACATTGAGGATGAGAGCCATAGCCTGCACAGCACGGGTTCAGAGACGGACTGTTACAAAATCACCTTTTTTTAGGATGGTGGCACCAGTCTTTCATTCTTTTCAACCAGAGCTGTCGTTTGTTTCTTTTGTTTGTTTTTATGCTTCCAAAGAAACCTCTTCCCCCCACAAAAATCTTCAAACACACGGAGACAAACATATCAGCCTAATTACAAACAACCTCTTTCCAATGAAGTTGCACTCCCAGGACTGTCCTAAGTTTTCTACACACGGGTATACACATGGGCTCACGCACACATTCATTGCAGAGAAGTGCATGCAGACACACACGGTTGCACACACTTGCTCTCCCTCTCTCTCTCTCTCTCTCTCTCAATCGCTCGCTCGCTCGCTCGCTCCCTGGGGAGGCCGCTATACAAAGGCCCTATTGGAGTGGGAGGTAATTGCTGCTGACCGGAGGTCAAGTCAGCTGACCCCTCCAGTAGTCATTTAGTGGAATGTCAGCCCGACGGAGATTTTCAAGCTTTACCTCCCCAGGATAAAGCTGCCGTTTTGCGTGCTTCCTATTTATTCATTAGAAAACTCCTCAGCAGCGTTTTTTGAAGTGCTCTAACCTGATATAAAGGCTAAACTGTGTTTTTATTTCAAGTACCTGTTGTGTGTGATTTTGTGCAGTTCTATATTTAAAAACAAATCCTTTATACAGCAGATGTGGAGGAAAAAAAAAAGACCTGAGATAGATAATTTTAGAATTCCTTCTCTTCCTGATTAAAACTCTCAATGTATCAAAGCCCTGTCGCTTTCCGGAAACTTTCCCCGAATGTATTAGCAGTCTTCTGCTAAACTCACAGACTCTTTTCTAATGGTCCCAACAGATGCTTGTTTGAGTATCTTGTTTATTTTGATATACAGCGTGTGTGTTCAGTGATAAGGACATTTAAAACTAAACGGAAAATACTCTGCTTCTTTTTTGTTTGTTTGTTTTCTCATTCCATCATGCATCCTTTCTTCTTTTTGGCGAGTGTTGTCTTATGAAAGGGCAATTGTGCCCGAGTGTAATTAGAGGCCCGTCTTTGGTGTCGTGAGCGGTGAAAGTGCGGAGCGTCTCTCTCGGGGGGGGGGTCACTGCTGTCTCTGAATCAGATGTGATGCCAGGGAAGTCAGACTGATTAGTCAGGTTTTGTTCTCGTCTTGGGGGATAAAGACTCTTTTGTGACTCGGTTAGGTAATCCTGAGGAATAAAACTACGTGCTCTTAACAGTCTGTTATGTATTTCCGGATTGGAGGCGTAGATTTGTTTGTTCTTTTCGAGCAAACCCTGCTCATATCTGCCCCGGTACACCCATTTACACCGATTGAAACGAGATGGAGCCCCTTCTACCAGTTTACAGCCTCCTTCTGTATCTCCACGCTGTTGAAGAGCATTTTTACGCAGATCTGTTATGGAGACAAGTAGATAACAAGTGAATAATGGAGGGGCACAGTTTTCTGACTATTCGTGATATCCTCCCCCCCCATCCCGCTGCATTTTGCACAGCTGTTAATCCTCCGAACCTCAACTTTAATTCTGGCAGCAAAACATAAATAAATAAATCAACTCAAGACTCTGGAGAATCGGCAATGTATTCATATTTTATGTGTGGAAGATGAGGAACTGTTCGGCATGAAAAGGAGTCAATTTAAAGCTGAAATTATTATTTCTAGATGCAAACGCAGGGTGTTTTGGTTGTGCCCAGCTAGTCGTCCATTATCCGTGCGGAGGTGCAGGAATGAAAGCTGTGGTTTCTCTGGTGGAAGAAAGGAAGGAGGAAACTGGGAGAGACACTAAATCCAATTGATCAAGAAGCGATTCTTAAGGGCTGCTTCTCCGCTCCGGCCGACAGGCTCCGTGTATCTGAGGATCATAAAGGTGATATGATGGCAACTCTGTTGACCTTGGCGCAAACCTTCGCATCTACCTCCGCCACTAGTCAGAAGACTTGGAAGCAGAATTAACTAGTATTGCAAACCAACAAATACACAATTAGTTTAACTGTATGCATTGTTTTGGCAATCCATTCATTATGCAGCTTTCATCACCCCAGTGCTGTCTACCTGCCAAGGTGTGTCTGTGTCCAGGTCACCGGCAGGTGAGGAGGGGGAGGGCGCTCCTTGCCTCGCCCTGCTGTACTGTAGTAGGTAAATAATTCAATGAGGCATGACCAGCACAATACATCTGGCAGAGTATTTACTTTCTGTGGTCTTCCTTTGCATAGTTAGCTCTTTGTTCTGAGATTTCACTTCTTTCTTTTTGTTCTTCCTCTCTCTGTGTCTTTCATTCTCTTCTGCTAATCCGAACCTGGAGTTTCTTCAGCCTCGCTGTATCTTGAGACGGGAACCTGCTCTACAGAGCAAAGAGCACAGGACACCCAAGTAGTGCGTTGCAAAGGAAACCGAAACAAAAAAAAGTTATCCAAGACTGTGTGTACAGCGTCTGTGGGTTGGGATTCCTCTGAATCAAAGACAAACGCAGTGCCAAGGCACACTGCAATGTCCCGGCAGAAATCTCCCCCCTTCTTCCACCTTGGAGGCTCCCCCGCCCCCCACCCCGAGGGTCTCGTCTCCGGCACGTTTGTTCTCTGTTTGTTGCTGTTGGCGGGGATCTCCGCTGTAGCAGAATCTGCAGGCCCCAGTGATAACATGGCCGGCGCTGGGGAGACGTCCGCCTCTGGCAGAATCTTATTTATTCAGCGCTGAGCCGCGGCCGGCCCTGTGACTGACCCGGCTCCCTCGCTTTTGCGGGCAGCGCAGCGGAGGGGCGTGGGCCGGGGAGAGGTGCTGTACTCGGGAACCACCGATGGGAGAGAGAAGTCGGCAGTGAGGGACTCGGGAACTCTGATTGCATTTCTGAAGATAATGTTAGGCGTACATTTTATTATTCTAGTTTTTTTTTTTTTTTAATTTCTCCAGAAATTCGAGTTTCACACCCATTAAAAAAACAACAACAAAGTCTGTCCGTTCTCTGGCTTGTGAGCCAGGCTGTGAAATGCTCAGGCAGCTCGGTGTGAGCAGAACGCATCCCTGACCTTGTGACCCATTCCCAAGGCAACCAAGAGGTCAGGGGTTACTGGCAAATTGTATTTCATGCATCATGTGACCGTGGTCTGTAGGGATTCTGTTCAGTGGCCCACGGGTCACCCTTAGAGTGTCAGTCATGGGCTGATACGTCCTCCGTGCTATTGAAGCAGTCATGCTAGCTAGTCAAGACTCTCCCTTGTTGTCATGGCCACACACGGTGAAAGTCCAGTTCCTTTTCTCTCTTTCTCCCATTGGTGATGCTAATTATTTCCTATAGCACTGTAGATGTATGCAAGAGGATTCTAGAGAGTGTAACAAATCTTAGGCCTATGAAAAAGTATTTGAACTGAAATTAGCCGTGTTTAAAGTCACAAAGCATGAAAACTGTCCCGTAAAGCCATGACGCACAAACTAGAGCAGGCGTGTTCAGCTCTGTGAGTCTGTATTCTAGCGAACAGTTTCAGCACCGCGATTAAACCGCTCTGCATCTCCAACACATCTATAAAAAGATGGCGTGAACAGCATCGCCAAAGGAATTGTGGTAAACAAATAGGCCTTTCTGCGTCTCTGGTTGGCCGTCCTCCTTTAAGGACGCACCAGGGTGTTAAAAATATGCTGTTGTTGCTCGTGCGCCTCTCATTTGGCATGCAGACTCTGTTTCCTAGTTGCCGGGTGGTCGGCTGTCCTATAATCTTGCATCTCCTCCACACTTTCATCTCCCTGATTGCGGTCGATTTGATTTGGGGGGGTGTTTTAGAGGAGGAGGTTCTCTTGCTTTTTGATCTGCCTCTAATTAGCTCAGGAGTGCTGAAAAGGTCAGACATGGCGTTTTAACTCATTGCGGTGGGTTTCCAGAAGCACTTACTTCATTTCAAATAAAGGGGAATGCAAGGGAGAAGATGTCAGCTTAGTTTCCAAGCCCTCTCTCCACTAACTTCACTTTGTGTGCAATTGCAGTTTAACTTCTCTGCTCGGCTGCCTTTTCCTACTCATTATATAATTTAACATCTTTTACCGATCGATATATGCTGATCGTGATCGTCTATATTTATCACTGTCTATATCTGAGGTTGAACAGCTGTACAGATGTCATTTTGCTGCTCACACACAAAAAACTATCTTCCAAGGCCTTTATGTGCTCTAAGAACTGTCGGTTTACAGTACGTACAAAACCCTAAATACTTTAAATCTCCTTTAGCTGTGTAATGGCTCATCTACATAATCCGAATGTGCTAATCTGGCCTTTGACATAGTTATTCCTCTTCTAACAGTCAAAGCCACATTGTACATCACTGTCGGCGCAGAAGAAAAATAAATACCATGGGGCGAGTGTGCTTACAGTGCTCGTGGAATAAAAGGGAACTGTCTAATACGAGATGCAAATGAGGCACTTTAATGGCATCATATTTATTCATGAACGGTTTGTTTTCAGCTTGACTGCAACGTCTGTATTAAGGTCTCCCATCGGAGCTCCGTCGATATTGATTCCAAAGCGAGGCGTTTGTAGGATTGGATGAGGAAAATACATCTGATCTGTGGGATCGTGCGGTATGCGCTCGCTTGTTATTGCCCGTCTCTGCGGAGCAGACCCGGCACTCAGTAATTAGACGGGAGTTTGCCGTCTGCCTTTCCTTCTGGTTTGCTAGAGGACAATCTCGCGAATGGCAGGCAGTAGAATTGCAATTCGGGCCTCCCAGTAACTCGCCCTCCCACTACCATCTTGATTTGTGCCAAGCCCCTCCGGCGGTGGCAAAATTTCCACTGTAATAATCTATTATGAACAAAAGGCATTAGGCTTCATGCTATCTTTGTCCTCAATTGCCGTTCAGGGACAGGATGCACTGTAAGGTTGAGTACAATGCTCACCCTTCTTCCAGCAGAACGGATTATTTTCTCCGCAGTGGAAGTAACCCACTGCCGCTAACTGTACGCTCAGATTTGGCTGCCTTTGATACTCGTAAAGCGCAGAGCCCCAGCTTTGCCTCGTGTATGTCTTTTCCATCTCTGCAGTAAATTCAAAGTGCCAGAAAAGCGTACGACCTGCACTTAGCCGGCAAGTAAAGCATTTGCATTCTTGGCTGCCTTTGACTCTCGCGTCCAGAAGGGATGGGTTTGTCAGACTCGTATTACCTCACACTGTTGTCTTCGCATCTGATGAGTGAAGGACTATAACAGATAGGTGTTATTGTGTCCTTCCCCCGCCCAACCCCCCAAGGCTTGAAATTAAACTAGTCATTAGAAAATATTCACTGAAATCGTCTCCTCCGAAGACTGCGTCGTTCATTACCGAGTGCTTCTTGTTTGCCTGTACTGTATCTGTATCGTCTTTAGACCTCCTGTCAGTGCGGCTCCTCCACACACTACAGTACTTTACATATTGATTAAAATGACAAACCACACATGTCTGGCGTTCATTCCCCTGCTGAGAAACACATTACAGGGGATTTGGAAGGACTTCTACTTCTCATCGTGACAAAAATGCTCCTTCCCTTGAGAGACAGTGTTGATTTGCAAATGGGTGAGTGAATTATTCAAGAATTCTCTCACAAATTTGGAGCTATACTGCCCAAGAACCGGTTGTTATCGGTATGTCACATCTCCCGTTTTACGTCATAGCTGCGTTTTTGTGGGTTCAGCCTGATATTCACAATGTGCCATTTCCGTGGGTCAGAATTCTATTACTATTCCAAATACTAGCGGAATATCCCACCCTCAGTGTTCTGGAATATTCAGGGTGGGAATATTCCATTTTTCATGTTCCGGTTATGCAGGGCAGAATATTTATACTATATTTGTGGCCGTGGAAACACAGTGATCAATTCCCTTCGAAAACTCTGCTGTGGTAAAATTCAAATTTGACTGAGAGTGCCTTTACATAACAGACCGACACAGATCTCAACGGGGTGAATCTGTCAACAGTTCTTGAGGTGAAAAGGCAGATGTATAAATATACAGAATATTGTGGACTCGTCACACAAAAATGAGAACGGCAGAGGTTGGCCCGTTATGGCATTTGCATGTGAATATACTTTTTAATTTGCTGTCTTCCTATTAATTTGGGGAAGGGATTTGTCGTTTTGTGTTGTACCAGGCCGAATGCGGTGCATTTGCCTGCATCTGCAGCAGAGGGTGAGTTGGAAAGCCTGCGTTTCCTCTGCTGCAGAGCAGTGCCTGACCTTGCTTGGCATTGATTTATTTGGTCCATTTGCTCGCCTGGGCACTGGCTGACAGGAGCACAAATAAATGGTGTTGGATTATCCGACCGCTGCACACATCAGTTACAGTGCGTTTACACACGGCAAATGCTGAAAGATGATTCCTATTGACAGGGCTATCTGCTGTGTCCACACCACAGAAGATATATTGTGCGCTCTCACAATCTATTCAGACCCCACTCTTCGCCCAGGCCCGGATGTCAGCACTGATTTACATACTCGGCCAAAACTTCATATTTTGTTATTGTGCTTTTTTTTCTTTGAATGAAGCGAAAAATTGCAATTGGACGAAATCTTGAAAATCCAGCTTGCTGCTTGAATGAGTGCATTCGGGACAGATTTAATGAGTATTGTGTTCTGAAGCAATGCCGGTAAACCTGTCGCCATCTCCTATCAAAGAGGGTTTTGAAAAACAAAATCCTTTTAAGGCCGTGTAGCAATTGTTGGCCTATTTTGAAACCATTTAGAACAGTCTTCTTGAAATTGCCTTTGTTTAGTCCATTCAGAATGGGGCAGGAGGAAATGACTGGCTTTGCAGTGGGTCTGCTGCTGGGCCTTCAACTGCAGCAGTGCTTAAAATGAATCAGTCCTACACAGGTTTACATGTAATCTGTACTGTCATGGCGATACCTCAATAGACACAGAAGGAATCGTGACATTAAGATATTTGTTAACTCGCTAGGCAACCTTAATTGAAAGCTAAGGCCTTTGTCAGAAGGAGAAACAAAAGAAAAGGAAAATGGGCCATGACATACGCCAAAAATTTGTAATGCACAAATCTTTTATTTTCTCCAGAAAAAAAATAAATAGCATCAATCATTAAAGTATGTGTTGAACAAATCTACCAAGTCATGTTGACCTCCGGGATGCATTAGGGATTGGCTCGGACCGGGTCTGCCTGCCTGCGTCGGCACCAGCGCTGTTTGTTTCCTGAAGGATCACGTGTCAAAGTCTTGTTTTTCTTGGCAACCTGCTGAAAGGGCTGAAGAGGGAACAACACACCACAGGATGCTTCTACTGTGGCAGCAGGGTAGTGGGGACAATAAAAATCTGATTGATTGTGAAGATGGATTCTGCTGTCTTTAAGTGTTTTGTGGAGGACGAGGCCTGCATCCATCACCTGGGACTAACGCCTTCCTGATTGGGCCTCTTTCTCAGTCCTTGTTGGGAGTGCTGAACTTTCCCTGTGTTGGAAGGGGGACCGTGGCTGCTTGATATAGGAGGGAGGAAAAAAAGAGCCTTCACTCAAAAGCAGCGTTTTGGACTCCTGGTCTGTTGTGAATTGGTGGTAGGGGTGGGATTTTTTTTCCTTCTACTTTAGTCATATCTTGAACAGGTGTCAAAATTATTTTAGCAACACAAGGGGGCGGACAGTGCGGCAAAAATAGGACCGAAAGTGTCATTCTTCTTGTTCCTCGGAGCTAAAGATGTTTTCCCCCCCCTCGCATAGACCGTGAGATACTCGTGCCCAGTTCAGTTGACCGTGTAGGCAACGCCAGTCTGGGCAGTTAATCTAAAATGGTCAGTTTCTTTTCCGAGAGGGAGTTTTTTAAACTCTGACTTACTGCTCTCATTGCCTGGCTATCTGTCCCAGCTGGGAAAAAAAAAAAACGAGCTGAAGCCGTTACTGGCCTACGCTGGAGTCTGGGAGACTAAATCATTTTCACACATCGCGGTGCCGGCAATAGTCAGTGAATTATGTCTGCAAGGGGGGGAGGGGACTGCGATCAAGAGATTGTGATGCCTTATTCTGATTCAGCCGTTTTTTACTGTGCATGACTATATTACTGTGGATACTGTGGGCGATGATTAAAGATGAACACTATCTTATTTCTGCAAGTAGTCTTCCTGCATTGTCTTCACACAGGCTGTACCAGTTTGAGAATTGAAGAAAACTAAATGAAAATGGGTCTGATAGTTGAGGCTATTTTTCCTCTCATACTGTGTAAGATTGTGTTTACTGTGTTTGTAATATTTGCGTAAAAGCCAACATGAAATACCTACGTGAACTTGAGGCTAGGGTAATTAAATACATGTAACCAAATCACAGACAATCCTTTGACGGCAGATCACAGAAGTGTAGCAGATTATTTGTGTTGTCGTGATCTCTAGAAGTAAAGGCATTTCAGTTGTATTGTAAACTAAATCTGTCCAATAATGACAAAATAATTAACTTTGCGGCTCTCTAATGTTGGTGAGACCGAGTTGCTGTACAGCGTGCGAGTCAGACCCTCTCCTTTATGCACAAAGCAGGTCTATGTGCTGGGGGGCGGGGGTTGGAGTTGGAAGTTTAAGGGTCTCATAATGAGCGCTTTGTCTGCTCGAGGAAACTGCCTTCTTCACCGGATGAGTAACGGCAGACTAGAGGTGAAACCAAACTTCTCCAGGTCTTCATAAAATACTTTCACCACTCCTGCACTGTTGCTCTGAATTTATCTTTGATACAGCTCAGTTTTTAGTCAATGTTTTTGTGTGATTTAGTTATTTTTGCTTGTAAATGCACAATTTGGGATTAGGAGAATTGATCGTAAGCATGAACGATGATACCCAGTCATGAATAAAAGCAAAGACTGCATGTGGCTTATTACTTAGCATCGCAGTAATGCGCTTTGACACACGGGCACAGTTATGCAGTGAAGGATATATGGGGTTACGCAGTGCAGGAGGCAGAGCCGTCCGCAGGGCGTCCCAAGCGTGAGGGAGACTGCAGCAGCTGGCAGCCTCCCATCCTCCCCCCCACAAGCCCAGTCTCTCGTTAACGAAGGGATTTACGGAGTACTGCGCTGGGGAGGGGGAGGGCACAGTGGCTTTTTAACAGTGAGGGACACGAGGAACTGACTGTACAGGTATTGTAGCTTTAATGATTCTCTGTCTGATGCAGTAAAAGCTTTCAGCTAATCTCCCTGGTGCTCCCAAATGAAGTTACGCACTGCTCTGCGGACGGTTGGGGTTCGTAATCCTACTCGGGTTTGTTTTAGCCGAATCTCTGCCCTCTCCCCTTTTTCTGTACTGTGCAATCTCAGAATAAAAGATTCCTCACATACAGGGAAAGCCTGAGAAACTGTGGAAAAGCCTCACAGAAACCTTCTCAGGTGTTTTCCCCACAAGCCGTAAAAGCTGGGTCTCGGGAAGACTACGCTTCACGGAGGTAATCGTGCAAGATCTTGTACAGGAAAGTGAGAATGTCTCCCGAACCCCAAAGTTGTCCCATCTTATAGTACAAAAGTCCATTGCAGTGGCCGCTGTGATGCTCCAAGCCCTCTGACTGGTGCAAGGGGCCCGTGTGGGTTTTGGAGTGGTGGTCCAGAAGAGGAGTGTGCAAGGGCTGTGTCTGCAGGGTTCCCCCACGGCCTCCACAATTCAGAGGTTATTTCACGGTAATATATACAGAGAGACACCGAGACTTATCTATAAATTGCTAGAGACTGCGCCCAGACATATGATAGTGCTTTCACCCCCAGGCTGAGAGAATTGCATGTGAAGTCCCTGTTTTGTTGCATACTTTTTTTATCTCCCAGAACATGGCCTAATCTATGGCAGACCAGTAAAAACCCTTTAGTCTGTCGTACCCAGAGTACCTCGGGGCTGCTCTTCTTTATGCAATTTCCTCTCTGTAGGTTTCCCCAGGAAGACTCCCTGTCCTGCCCGTAAGAAACCCATGGATAATTTGCACGTGCCTCGGGCAGTCATTTCTAGCTCAAAGCAGGAAATAACACCTTTTATTCATCACACTGAATCAAATATCTGAGACCTTATCACTCCATTGCCTTGACCTTGAAGTCAATCTCATTATTCTGTGTCGTGGGTGTTTATTAATGTATGACCGCATTTATCTGCTTGTTTGTTCTTCATTTATTGGCAATCTAAATGTATAGCGCTGTAACTGTTTGGAGGCCTGGGATTGGGTCATGGATTATTGAGAAGGGACAGGATTTCCCGTCTGAAGGTTGTATCTCCTGGCTTTAGCGCTTATTAGTTACATCTGTGGGAAGTTAGGGCCTGTAAAGCCATTTCATTTGCACTACAGTGGTCGAGTTTGTGCAACTCCTTCCTATAGCCGAAAAAGTGAGAGCGTCACCTCATGTAACTGTTTAGTTATTGTTTTCTTGTTCCTTTTTAAAGGTATATAGATTTTAAATGACATATGAACTTCATTTCCCAGTGGTTTTGGTATGCTCTGTGCATAGTTCTTTTTTCGTTGTTTCTTCCAGAATATCCCCGTTTCAGAGAGCAACGTTATCGAGTTACTGTGTGCCGTAGCAATCACCGAAGCCAAAACAAACGGCTAAATCCTGTTTCTATTGATTTGCTGTTGAGTGCTTTGGATGGCAAAGCGGCAGTGTATAATCTAAACACAAAGCCTCCGTTTCAGGTAATGGACGCCGCACTGGTACTGCATTTCAACAGACGTCGCCCTCTCTCTCTCTCTCTCTGCGATTCACTGCCTTTCTGTTCTTCCCCGTCTCCTTTGAAAATGCAATAATTGTCCTTGTCATTTAATCGGTTCGGGGGGAGAGAGCGGGTTGACGTCGAAGCGCTTTTCTTCTACTCAGTTAACCTCGCATAAATATGAGTTTCTATTGATGACTCTGTAGCTCTTTAATATCATTTGACAGGCGACATGAATAGCAGGGGCTTTTACTCGTCTCTGCCTGGTTTTGTACATTGTCTTTATAAATGTTCATTATTCATAAATTCTCTTCATTCCTCTGGGATTTGTTATACAACCGAGCATCCAGAAAACACCCAACGGAATAAAGCCGTGAGTGAAACAAAGGTGGCAATGCACACGTGTGTGACAGTTAAGTGTGTGCACGTGTTAGGCTGTCACTTTCCCTGCAGCGTGTCATTTAGGCTGCCTTCTCATCTGGGCTGCCCATATCCCAGGCAAACCCCACATTTACATACAGGCAGGTGTCTGTACCATTTCTCTCCTCTAGTGCAGTAATAAATGATAAAAGTAATCCACTCACTGGTGTCTAACCTTTTATAACCCTTTATATCTGAACCAGCGATCGCCTTTTTTTGTCTTTGAAAGGCAAGAGACAGTGCCGTTCTCTAAATAGTTTATAGGTTACAAAGGGATTCGGAGGTTTGGCATGCAGTGTGGATCTAACTTCTGTTTCACTAAAGAAATAACAAGATACATATTTTTTAATGAATGGAGGCCACATTAGATGATCGCTGTACAATGCTCTGCTCTGCTTTGTTTGCACATGTGATAAGGATCACTATTACAGGAGTGCATGGAATTGTTCTTTCTTCTCTGCCGTCTGGCCTGGCAGTCTGCGTTGGAGGCATACTGTACATAGCTGATGTGTTTTCCAGATGTGTGTGAGAGAGAGAGAGCGCGCACATTGTGTAGCACGGCACATTCCTTGCTCAAAGCCACATGTTCTCTCCCTGGCTCCTCCATGCTTGCCTCCGCTGTGGGGGTCTGTTGGTTGGCGGGAGGTCCGTGGGGATGGACACAGCCCCTCACCTCACCTGCAGTAAGGCATAGACTTTAAGGACGGGGCCCCACCGTCGCGCCGCCTGTGTCCAGACCACAAGCGCAGGGCCCCCCAGCTCCTGGTGAGGAGACCCCAGACCAGGCCTGCACGTTTGGTCCGAAGTCACCGGGAGGAGTGAGTCACTTGATTGATTGATTTTGTATGTAATTTGTTAGTGGTTCTGCATGTTAATTTAGATGCTTTAATGCTAATTACAGAGGCTTGGCACCGCTTGACTCCGGCATCAGATGAATGACAAAAATGTTCCTGCACTAGATCGTATTTCAAGGGGGGAAGTGAAGAAGATAAACTTGTGTAGCAGGAGCTGTGTAATATCATACAGCAGGGCTGTTGGGTATTTTTATGTTGCATATTGAGAGAGAGAGCTTTTATTCTTGTGGATATTTTTAATGTTGTGGTAACTCACTTCCTGAGTGAAGTCCTGTGCTTATAAACTGAGTACTGGGTAGCCTGCAGTGTAGTGGCCTTTGTCTAGGAGTCAGGCACCCACTGTTTTGCACCAGCGCCTGTCCCTCACTGCACCCAAAAAAAGTGCTCACTCAGTATCTGATCCCGGCGATAAACCCAGCCACTGATGACAGCACAAAGCCCCGCCGAGAGTCAGCAGAAAAAGGGCTCAGTCCCTGGGAGACAGCGGGCGGCCAAATTACCTGGCTTTTCCTCATAAAACGTGGTGCACAATGGCCGCCAGTGGCCGGACGGGCCTCGCTAATCCCCGGGCCGCTCTCTAAACTAATGGCATTAAAGAGGGGATGAAATGTCAAGCGCTGCTCACGTAGGCGAACGCCTGGCTCTGCTGTGACCGAAAAAACACACAATAATAACATTAATCACAGTTCTAAGTCTGCATGTTTGGTTTGACAAACGCAGGGAGCATCAGGCAGGTGATGGCGGGATGTTTTTAGTATTGAAATGGGGAGGGAAAGTATTGCCCTTGGCCTTGACTACAGCATAATGTTTACTAGACAAACCCACAACAACAGATATATTCTTAAACACAAGCAGAATCCATTACATGATAATTCATATGAAAGAGGCTTAGTAGACAATCATTTTCTATTTATAATAAAAACAAAGACCATATCGCTTCCAGTTTCCATCTTCACTCGCAACCCTGCAGTAATAATTTATCTGGTTTGTGGGCTTGCTAAAAAAAGAGGAAGTCTCTTTTCTGTCTCTAATTGAAGTTTCACATAAACCATAGAGAGAGAAGCAAACGAGTCTAGTATCGGTTCATAAGCCTTGCCTAAGACGGGGACATTGGGGGATTTCTGTTTTGTGCAAGAGCTCTGTTGCCAGGCGGCGTAACTCTTCACCTACCTGGTGCGACGTCCTGCAGGCGCTGTGGCTGTGGCTAGATATATAAATATATAGACTGTGTTTACGCACGTTTATGTCCAGCTTAGAATATGTATCGACTCATCTGCTGTATTTTCACCTCTGTGCTAAGCAGAAGCATGGGTCTACACGAGCAGCCTTTGATCATGAGACCTTGAAAAGGGCAACAAATTGAAGGCCACGGTTATTATGAACTCGAAGGTACGGTGAAGGCCACTGCTCTTTCAACTCCCGCGGTCTCTAGCCGATATGGGTTACTTTGATGTCAGTGCCTGAAGAGAAGAGAAAAAAAAATAAAGTAAAGAAAAATCTATATTTCAATATGTTCTGGCAGCCAGCAGAGAAGGCCTGCCAAGCCATCGAGTGAGTAATTCATGTTGTTTACTCCGAGCCGGTCATTAGAGAGGGCTCCGTGTTTCGGGATCAATGGACAGGAATCCGCATCCCCGTGCTTAATGATACGGGTCTGCCAAGCAAGGGACGGGGAGAGTCGGTCATCGGGGAAGTTTGATGTGGGTTTGATCTGTGGAGAGTATCAATCTTGGCCGGCTCTTACAGCAGGTTTACACTCTCATTAGGCCTTGTGCTCCGTCGTCCTCCCAGATGTCTCTTCTCTTCGTTTTCTGTCTGCTGTCTATCTACACGACACATGTGAAACCCAGAGTGGGTGCCATTTTGTGATATTGGGAATGGTCACTTTTGTCTTTGAATGAAGACTGATGCAGGCCAGTGAACCTGCTTGGGCTTCGTCTGTCCGTCTTGCTCAGCCTTTGAGAAAAGTGTGGTGGCAGTGTGGGGTTTCAGCACATCTCTGCATCTCTCTCTCGCTCTGTGGCTCACGCTCTCTCTCGCTCTCTCTCTCTCTGTGTCTCTCACAGCTGTTCCCTCTGTCCTCTGCTCTGCTCTCTCGTTCACACACGCTAATGCAGCGAAGGGCCCCTCGGCAGCTCTGTGGCATGACCCTGCTGCTGGGCCCGTCCGCAGGCCTGAAAGGAGTCCAGATAACATCCCCGCTCTGTCTGTGATGAACTGCATTGCAAAACTGGCCATCCCACTTTCTCGCGTGGCAAGGAATGCATCACAGAGATAAGAGAGCTGGCTGTTTTGCAATGCCAAGGTACAGACCTTCGATTTACTCGTCCCCAAGTCCGAATCTTTATCAGTGTTTTTGCATTTTCACAGTCAAGTTTTTTTTTTTGGTTCACATTTTCCTTTCTCTCTCTCCCCCCCGCTTTCTTTTTGGTGTTGTCGTGATGGCAACCAGCCATTGGATGATCAGAAATAAAGAATATCTGTTCAGTCTAGTAAAATTGGGTCTGAATGTCAATGACAGACAATGTCTTCCATAAACCAAAAGCTGTTTAATAAATGCTGTTGAAGCTGTTGGTCCCCAATTAATTAATTGGTGGGGGGGTTAAAGAAATCAATGTGAGATTTTCTACTAAATACAGCATAGTCTTTTGGTGACCATTTAATTGATAACATAAGCCAATATCTTGCTCTTAGTATATCTGGAGTGCAGTAGCTACAATATCTATTCGATACGCTATCTGAAAATGCACACCGTGAGTTCAGATAGCGCTGTGTATTCGCGCGGCCCGGCAATTGATACGATTGTGTACAGAAACGTGGGTGTTTAAATTGACATTGTTGGCAGAAAGATTTCCAATTGAAATGTAGTGGCTGGATTAAGATTACCAAGATACGATATGTGTTTCACGGCAGTTCAACTCCCTCGTATCCTCTATTAAGTACAGCAGCTTCTCTCTGTCCCGGTTTTGGTCGGTCATGTATCGATTGCAGCACTGGGACAGTGACTAGCTCATTGGCGTGTGTCTGTGTAGGATTGGGGTTACCGTGTAAGATTTCCCTACTGCTGGGGCAAGAGGGGTCTTGGAAACTCACAAAGGAAAGAACAGGGACGGTGATATGGTAATTGGGCAGAAATGTGCAAGAGAAAAAGGGATGCCAGGCGTTTTGGGTGCCGGTCAGTGCCATGGGTTTCTCCCCATAGTCCTCCTGCGAGACTCGGTGGAAAGTATCCCCTTTCATTCTCTGACACCCTTCATCTCCGAGAGTTGTGGGATGGCTGTTGTTCTCCCTGTATTTGTGGGTGACCTGCTGCACACGTGCCCAATTGCAGTGGCAGGGTTGTGGGGAGCTTCCCGTCTTGTTGAACAAGCCCCTCCGGAGGCCAGTCCCCCCTTTTGATAGAGGGAACAGGAATAAAATGTTTATCTGACATCCCTTCATTTGACGGTGACCTCTCTACAGCAGGCCTATTAAATATTTATACCTTCTCTGGCTGAAATGATAAAATAACTGTAATCCGAGTCTTTAGGCAGACGCAGGAATCTAAACGACAGGGCTGAGGGACGGTAGCTATCCTTTTCTTATCATTTGCTTCCTGTTTTAAGGGATAAATAACAGCAAGTTTTCGGGAGGAGTTGTGGTTGCCGTGCATTGGGTAGATTACAAATGTCAGTCAGGTTGTGTAATTTCAGTGCCGTGATCTTATCGAGGCGGCGTTCCTTGTCTGTTGTGCGACGACTCTCTCCCTGCGTCGAGGACATGAAAGTGGAACCATTACACACCCAGTTAAGCTTTAAAGCCATCGATCCCTGCGCAGGAAGTAGCTGCTTGACAATGCCTCGGAGACTGCGGGGGGAAATAATAACTCCAGAGCACTTCTTGTTTACGTGCTGAGCAATCAGGGGGGTGTGTTGTCATTTTGAAAGAGTGCTTCGCCAGAAACCATGACAGTGAATTCATTTTATTTATTTATTCCCCCCCTCTGCTCCACTTCTTGCTTGGCTGTTCGGTGTACAAGGAGAAACTCAATATACCTCTTCTGTTCTACCCAAATCCGTGTTACAAATTGAAAGAGATGGCTTATTTTATTGGTAACCCTTTTTTATATTTCTCATCGGCCCCTTATCAGATTGATGTTCACGAAATTAAAGTGCCCTGAGGCCTTTATGTTGTTTTGGAGAAAATAAAGGACTATTTGCATACTGAAACCTGTTTATGATTTTCTGTTACATTGAAAGGACTATAAAATTGAATAAATTGTCTTTTATGTGGTTCAGAACTGTGCACAGAGCCTTTTTAATCGCCTAGGTTTTTAAACCGATTTATGACAGAGATAGGGTTCGTATGGAAGCAATTCTGCTCCAGTGAGTAACGCAAGGACCGACGCCACGTTCCCGGAGAACAGGGGGAATTTGACCCGTCGCGCTCGCTCTGTGCCAGCCGTACGGGTCGTCCCTTCGCTCTCTGTCTGACTGTGGGACTCGGGTCTTCATCCTGTGCACGTCGGGAGAGGGCCGGAGTGTTCCTGCGTGTCATTGTGACCAGCTGATCACGGACCTCACAGGAGCAGACTCCTCCGGCTCGTTGACACCCGAGAGTTCGAGCGCTTTTCTTGTGCCTCTTGCTCACTCCGACTCTTCAATCTCCTGTAATCCCCCAGAGCCTCGGCACGTGCGATATTACACGTCGAGAGCTCAGCAGCCGTCAGATCTGCTCTCTCGTTGGGGTGGGGTGGGGGAGTTCAAAACCATTTTTACACAAAGGATCATGTGCACAGCGAGAGCGCGTCAGTTCTTTATCGGCCTTGGCCCGAGCAGTGGCTCTTCGACAGCGTGAGACACTAAAGTACCCTCTGAGAGCAGCGATGTCATGAAATCAGTTCTCCTCTCAACAGAGGAAGAGCAGACCCCCCCTGCTGATCCCATCGTCCTTCTCAGCACTGGGAGTTACGCTTCCTGTGCCGGTCGAGTCGTCAATGACGTGCTGCGCTTCGTAATGCAATTATCCCAGGGTGGGCTCTTCCCAGGGCAGTGAACCCATTTGACTCGTCCCTGGCGGTGACCTCTCTCGGTCCCTCAGGGCCTTCGAGGTGAAAGGTAAGCACATTACCTCCTCCTCCTGTGGCCGATCTGGAGTCGAGCGTCCGAGCTGCCGCCCAGGAGCAAAGTCGGTGCAGTCGGCGGCACGTGGGCCGGGCTTCCTGAGGGGCCGAGGGAGGGCCGGCCAGGGCTGCGGCTTAAGGCCTCCTTAAAGCCTTGGAATTGAAGTAAAGCAGATTACCCTGCGTTAGCCATTTGTAAAGTTACAGATGGCGTTAAAGAGTCGAGAGCGCTTTTGCAGAATTGGACTCCCGTGTAGAGGTTTTGTTTCGTTTCATTGGAGCGGTCAGGGACCGGGTTCTCGTACTCGTAGCCAGTCGTGACCGTATCTTTCTACTGCTTCTAGTGCTTTTATTTGTTTACAAATGTGTACTTACTCATATATTTTACATAGGGACTCGCCCAGTTTGAAGGTGTTCTCCTTGCTCACCCCGTGCACAATCAATTCTGGCTCTTTATGCTAAAATGACCTCACAGTTTTATATTTCTTCCCAGCTGTTAACATTTTTTCTGACTTTTCGATGATTGCTGTTGGGGGGGGGGGGGGTTGTAGGATGAGGAAGAAAGCGAGTAACCCTATGACGACTCGGACTCCAGGTCCCGGCTAGAAAGAGGCCCGTTTTGAAGCCAGACACAGAGGAAGATCCTTCACCTGCGGCACTTAATCTCCCTCGGTCCCTTCCGCTCACGCTGTCCCAGGACTTAGTTTTGGTTTTCAAATGAGCTCAAATCGATTTTTTTAGTATCGAGACATTGTTCTGCTTTATTTTTCTCTCCTCAAGCTTTGCTGCATCTCTCTCCTTGCTTCGGTGTCCGTAAGAGAGAGTGAGGGGGGAAAAAAATAACTAATTCGGAGAAATGTGAGAGCAGTTTCTGTTTCATGTAAGGCAAGGGTGTGCTGCTCTTTCGGTCGTCTCTTGTTGCCCCACTCCCTGAGGTAGCCACCTGACACCTGTGTGTGTGTGTGTGTGTGTGTGTGTGTGTGTGTGTGTGTGTGTGTGTGTGTGTGTGCGTGCTGTTTTTTGTAACTATTACTTTCAATGCTCCTGAGTCTGCACTAGCAGATGGCGGGGCTCTGTGTGGGTTCACTCCTCACAACTCCTGATCTGAAACGGGAAAGAAGCGGAGAAGCAGAATGTGTTGCAGATGGCCATGTGCTCGGTCCTTGCGGCGCTACAGTTCGGGGGTGGGAATCGCAGTGGAGAGCGAGATGCAATTCACAAAGTCCTGAGCCCTGCGGTCAACTAGGAGGCGCTTTCCTTGTTTGGTTGTTAACAACTTTCTCCCTACTACACTTCAGAGGAAGTTAGTTTTTTGTATTGTAATTTTAGTTTTTTTTTTAATCTTTCACACTGTTTGGAGCGCTCAGATGTTCCTTGTTTTTGTTTGTGACACATCCTTGTACATATCAACCTGCATTAAAATCACTACTGTATATATTGCAGTAGGTGTGCAACACAAGGTAAAGCACGGGGGCCAAACAAGGGCCTTGTTCAATCAGAGTTGAATCCCTCTAAGACCCGGAGAAAGGGTTTTTAATAGTCCTGGTACGAGCAAGATTGTCACACAGTCCCTTTGCTCCAGAACGTGGTGCCAAAGTGATTTTCGTACGACACAAAGTGATTACATTACATTTCTGCAGAAGGTGGCCTGTGGGTTCTCGGGGTGCCGTGCTCCCTGAAGCATGCAGCCGCCACACCGCCGAACGTGCAGGCCTCGCTCACTTCCCTCCACAAAATTAGAATGGAGCAGCTATTATTACAGGCTTCCTGTGCACGGCACAGTCCCCCATGGTCTCAATCTGTTCTGTTTTTGATCTGCAGCAAAAAACCAACAGTTTTTAGTGCCTGGCTGACGGGAGGCAGTTTTCTGCTCTGTTTCCATTTCAAAGTGGAGGGAAGGGGGCGGGGGGCTGAGCCCTGCGGGGGTCCCCGTTCTTTTCAAGCACCTGTACGCGTCTGCGTGGGCAGGCGGGTGGGCGGGCGGGCTTGTGTGTTCTGGCAGGAGTAGCAGTTGGGAACGGCTGGGAAAGGTTTAAATCTCCTGGAAAAGACCGGAAAAGTGTAGATTTATCAGTCGGTCGATGCATGTGGATTAAATTCATGTAAATCAGTTTTGAGCTGCTTCATAAGCCACAGGACAGATTAACCGAATCAAACAATCGATACAAAGTCCAGCCCGAAGCAGAAATGACTGCTTGTCACCATTCGAGCGAGCGATGAAAATCCTGCGGCAAATGGAGTCGGTCGCAGCGTGCCGGGGTGACGGAGCCGTGTCTTCACATGAACATACTCGTAGTCATTTGCTCCTCAAATGAACAAGGCTATGAATCAGTCCCTAAGTGATAGGCCAATTTCTCCTGCTGATTTAATAAGGCGGCCTCAATCGAATTGGCGCAGATTGATGCTGCCAACGTAGTCGGCTCTCCCAAACCTGAGTGCCCCGAATTAATCACATTTACGGTTATGGATCAACGTGTTTTCAGGTTTCCGACAAGGGGACTGACGTTGCTGACCTGTGGATCGTCAGTTCAAAGTCAATCCTGGATACCTTTCCTTCCCTGATCTGATTAGAGAGATTTTGGAGCCTGGTTTCCCCCTCGGCCGTACCGGGTATTTAACACATTAGACAGGGCAGAGGGTTGTCAACTTCTAATGACCATCAGCTGTCTTGTACCAACAGCTTTCCCAGAGCTTCAGTTTAACACAATAATCAACAACACTGTGGACATAAAGGCATCAGGGTATCGCAACCTAACTGCAAAAATCTGTCTCATTTCGTATTGGAACTGTTGGGATATATTATCCTTTAGTAAATCTATATATATTAAAAACATCTATCATGCAATCTGGCCATAAACCTGTCATTTTAGCCTCTTAGCTAGGGCCTGACAATTGAGTTATGCCTCGGCCTCATTCATTTCAGTGGCGTTCAAGTACCAGTCTTTTCTCCAAGTGATCGCGACTCGTGTCCCAGCTGGCAGGCCTGTGTTGGTCTTCCTGCTTCAGTGACATCATCCTCTTGTTTGTTTTGCTGAGAGCAGAAGACAAAACACAAGATTTGCAGTGTGGGCAAGGCTGACGCTGGGCAACGGACCCGCGGTTCCCCACCTGACGTTTTATTTTGGTCGCTGATCATCTCGGAGGGAAGGGCCGGGGGCGGGGGGGCGGGTATCGAGCGGCCATTGTCCCGCGGTGCCGGTTTGGGTGACATTCTTGAGATTCATTTAGTCAACGCTCTGTGGGCCGGGACCGCTGAATGCTTCGTTTCTTGCCACAGTAAATGGGGCATTGTTGCGCCCTGGTCATTAAGGGCTTTCAGCACAATAAGACTGTGGGCAGCACTGTCCCCTGCCATTGTTGTTAACCGTGTGTGAGTGTGTGCGCCGGGATGTTGTGTGTGTCATAACTCAGTATGTCCCGAGGGGCTTTAGGCCTCGATCTCGATGACGGGAAGTTTAAAGCGTCTTAGGAGGCACTGAAGAATTGCTTTGATAGAAAAAAAAAAAAAAAACAGACTTCCATTTTACAATTTTTTACTGTCTCTCTCCTTTGTTGCAATGGCCGGTCAAGGGAGTGGGTGCAGGAAGCGATTTGGGAGATCGCCCTCCTCCGGTGTCGATGAGTCAGGCTGTTTTTGGGCTGTTTAACCTCCTCCTTGCCAAACTACAGAGCGCGCTTCCCTTCGGCTTGGGAACCTGAACAAAGCTGGCTTTGGAAGGGCGCAGAAAACAGTGGCACAGGTCACTTAGTGTCGCGTCGTGAGCGCTGGCTAAAACAGGGAGAGGTACTTGGCGTCAAAGGAATTTACATAAAAGCAAATGAACCACAAAATCTGACCAGGAAGTTATCTCGCAGGCCTGGTCTTCCCGGCACAAGCCAGGATGCACACGGCTGATTTCCCCCCACCAAAAATCGTTTTGTAATGTTCAGAGAATTCCCTTTTCCCTTTCTTTCAAAAAATGCAAACATATGTTTGCATTT
>NC_089854.1:3582500-3780000 GCF_036373705.1 Amia ocellicauda
TGTATCTGTGAGTGTGTGTGTGTGTATGTATCTGGGTGGGTGAGTGAGTGTGTGTGTGTATCTGTGGGTGGGTGAGTGTATGTATGTGTGTGGGTGGGTGGGTGAGTGTGTGTGTGTGTGTGTGTATGTATCTGGGTGGGTGAGTGAGTGTGGGTGTGTATCTGTGGGTGGGTGAGTGTATGTATGTGTGTGTGTGGGTGGGGGTTGGAAAAAGTCCAAGCAGTGTCAAGCAGCAGGCAGTTCAAGAAACAAATGCATTGAGTGGAACATACACACACATACAATACCGTTTTACTTTTCCTGGTACCACTCCTTCGACAGAACCCCCTGCACCATCTAGATTTCCCTCTCTCCCCTCTCTCCTCTTCTCTCCTCAGGAATGTTCCTCCCGTTCGGGGATTAAGTCTGGCATGTCTGGAACTAATAGATTCCTCCCTCCTCTGGAATCTTATTAGGAAGCAGACAGATAACCCAAGGCAGTGTAGTGTTGTGCGATGCGACGCACAGGACCGTGGCCGTGCGAGAGCGACACCCCAATCATGCGCCCGGGGTCTGGGTCAGAGACATCAAACACGGCTGCTGCGCTCCTCCCCGGCTCATCTCTGCCCTCCCACCGTGGGCCGTGCTGTCTCCAGTCCTGACTCTTTCAACTTCCTGTCTTTTTCTCCCATCAGCCCCCAAAGACCGAGAGGGGGGGTGGAAAAATCATAAAAGGGCCCAGTTTCCTGTTTCACTCAGATGAATGGAGATATTTTTGCGAGTCAGAGTTAAATGACACAAGAAATCGGACGGGATTCGTGGGACTTGGGCTCCGGAACAGGACTGGGCTATTGTCTTGTATTTTTGGCTTTTTTAATGTTATTATACTTTTTTCATTTTCCATTAAAGATTGGGAGGACAATGGTGCTGTTCAGAGTCGCACAATACTATCTGAGATCCCTCCCCCTCTTCAAACTCATACAAAAAGGCTCCAGACGGGACAGGCCAGGCGGATTTTGTTAGAAGTCTTGATCTCTCCGTAAATGCACGCAACCCAAAAATAAAAATATTGTGCATGTTTGTGGTTGTGCATCTACATTATAACATACAACAACAAGCTGCACCCGACAGCTTGACCAGTCTGGCAAATTGGCCAGTGATCTGTGCGAATGTCTCCTCTCGGCTATTAAAAGCACTGTGTGTGTTCAATTATATATTTTCCTAAGTGGCGTAAAGTTGGGTTCACTAAGTGTGGTCTGAGCCGCAGAAGAGGGGCTGTTATTTATAGAATAACCAGAAGACACGAGGCCAGCGCTTCACCAATTCACGAGATCAGGGCTTCCTCCCGACGTTGCGAAACTGTTTTTCGGACGGGAGTGGAGGGGGCACATCAGTCTGCACGAGACTCGGCCGTGGGAAGCGTTGTGCGCCGGACCGACTGCCACGCCGGCTTTAATTCCCGAGTTCAGCGCTTTGCCCCTCCGCGTCCCGTGTGGTAACAAGTGTTTTGACACCCAGTGCCACAACCCTGACGTTGACTAATGTCAAAACTATCTGTCCATGTTTCCCTTTTTTCTTTTTTTCTTCTCTTCAACTGCCATCTCCGCTGCTCCTGTGCCCTGTTGAATTCGACCCAAAGAAAGTGTCCCTGGCAAACACTGCCTCCTTCCTGCCCCGGTCCTGTGTCCTGTGCTCTCTTGGGCGTGGCACAACCCTGAGTGATTTGGTGACAACGTGGGGGAATGTCCAAAAAGCCACCCCTCCCATTTGAAGGCCTCTGATTGGCCTGTGTTTACATGCTGACACAGCCTGCTCGGTCAACGTCCTTCCACCACCACTACTACCTTCCTGCTCACGGCTAACGAGACGTGACCAATCTGAAGTCGTGTCGTGGAGAATCGGTGAGACGTGCACCTGAGTGGCAGCTGCGGACCTTTGTGTCGCCTGGGTCTCGGTGTGTGATGGTTTGTGACAGCCCCCCCCCGAGGACGGGAGTCCCCTCTGTTGTCAACCCCCCTTGTAATTGCTTCTTCCTTCATCCTTATTTATTGCTGCACTTTGCTCACCTCCATTAATGTATTTAATCGTTTACTCAAAGGCGTGCCCACCCCCCCGTACTTAACATTGTCAGCTTAAGCGTTGCTTGCGCTACGGTCTGAAGGATGCCAGCTGCACTAGGTGTTGGAGAGAGCGCTGTGGTGTTTTATCATCGCTGCGAAACGTCTCTCTGTACCTGTATTAGATGTAGCGCAACCGTTACTGATCCTTTTGGCCTCTCTTTGGTGTTTGGTAAACCTCCCTATGGTGTTACTTTTCTGTGCAGAACTCGGTTTTAGCAATTCCTCACTTCATAGAAAGCCCCACGGCAAAACTTTGCCTCTTGACATTGTGCTTTTTACAGCTGGCATGTCACGTATTCCCCACGAGCTGAATTATTCAGAGAGGTGGATATGAGGGGAGATCAGTTCAGCAGTGTAGACTGTATTGAAGCTGCCAGTTTCCCCCTGCGCTGTGTTGCCTTTGTTCTCTGTATGTGTGTGTGTCTGTCGGAGTAAAAATAGTGGAACCGGTGTAAATAATGTAAGTCAAAACAGGTGGCAGCCATCTCGTACGAGCCACTAGCTAGTTCCCCCCGTCAGACGCACAGAGACTTGTACATAAATTCTTGACAGGTGAGCCAACAAATTGGAAACTCTTTCCAAAGTAATGGCTGGGTTTGTGCGGTGTCTTGTGTCTGTGGAAGTTTCCCAGCAACTCTTGACAGACAGACAGAAACACACAGACTGTTTGTTAGGTATTGGATGCGTTTCGTTTGGTTGTCTGCATTTTCCTATTTTAATTAGCTTACAAGAGACTGTAGTATGAATTGTGTACGTTCGTGTGACTTTTGGTTTGGTTTGATTTGTTTGCTCGTGTCGATTATTTTGTACCAGATGTGCCATCGTTTTTTAAAGACTGTTCAGAAGCCGGGGATGGGTTTTAAGACGCACAAAGCTAAATCTTTTGAAGAACAAGCGCAATTCCAAAGAGATGCACGTCGTCTTTCCAGTCTGCGTTTTAACTTCGTCAGTTTGTCTCTCAGTAGTTGTCGGGGAGGGAAGAAAATTAAATAAATAAAAATCAAACTTGCTTTGAATTCGTCGTGCTGCAGAGACTTCCCCTCCTGTTCTGGAAGTGGCAGTTGTCAAGGTGTACGTTTGCTTGTTGTTCCTCTGTTTGAGAAACGCATGGCGTTGGCCGGAGGGTGGGGGGTGGTGAGGGTAGGCCCAACTCTTTGTAAACACGGAGACACTTCCCCCTCACACCTGGCTTTTGTCTGCCAACAAACACAACCCGACTCCATCACACGCCTTGGCAATGAACGCTAGAGGAACACTGACTTTTACAGCACCGATGGACACCCCCGTTTATGATTTATCGGCTAGGATTCATCCACTGGGCTCCTGTATGTGACTGCGATCTGTGTTTTGATGCATCCTATCTGAGTCTGGCACCTACAGTTTGGAATAAAAGAATGAGAGACTGGAATAAACCCAGCTGCCATCCCTTAACGTTGTTACTGAATAATTGAACGACTGAGGGCCGGGTGTCCTTAAAATAACCTGCCTTCTGGATTCCTGAACGTACGCCGAAACGTTCAAAAGCAAGCCGACCGCCCCCCCCGCACGGCTGCTTAATAATCTATGGTCTCTCTTAGAAGAGATGCTTTCTTGTCTCAAAACACACAACATTTGAAGTGAGGTATTCAGAGTTCTAAGCTCATGGAGTTAATATTATATTTATTGTCTTTTTAACTGCAGAATTGTGCCTGATCCTTTATGAAACCTCATTGTTCAGTACTGCAAGCCCGTTGTGAGGGATTTGTGGTTTCAGAACCGTAAGAGAAACCCAATGGTCTGGGGAGCAGGCCTTAACTGAATAAAACAAGTGTCTTAAGTGTTCGCCGTGAGTTGCTTAGATTTCTCCTTTTCAGCCAATTTCCGCAACGTCTTAAAAGATAAACTTCCCAAAGCACCTGCTGGTAGCTTTGTCCTATGAAATGCACCTTCAGTAAAACCCAGCTGGTATTTTCTCAAGCACGAATCGCCAGGCTTTCGAGGCTTTCTGCAAATCTTTCTTGGCCAGAGCCTGTCACGTTTTGATGGTACGCCAAAGAAAATAATCTTCGTGATAAAAGGGCGACACGCCAATATTTGTCCGTAAATATTGGAACTTGTTGGAACAAATTAACTGATCAACAAATGCCCGGTTTGATGAGACATGAATTGTTCAAACATAGGTTCATAGAACATGTAAGTCAAAAACTAAATTTACTTAGTTTTTAATTTTTAATTTGTATAGCAATTCTGCAACTCTAATTTCAGTATATATATATATATATATTTTTTTTTTAATTTGCCACTTCAGTGCGTACTGTGGAATATGGTTTATAAGTCAGTACTACAGTGTGAGCATCACAGATGTGTCAAATTCCCCCTCCCCCACAAGAAAAAGCCTCGTTAATCAATAGGATTTAGGCCTGCCTATGCCGGGCTTTATTGGCCCTGGGCTGCTTGCCGTTTAGAAATCTTCCCTCCCATTATCTTTCAATTACGGCTGCATTTTTGGCCAGTTAGCCCCGTTTAAAGCTCGTCCCCATTAGCTCGTGTTGTCTCTCACACTCCACTGCCCAACAGGGTCATCCGACAGCAGCTGTCCGCTCACCCACGCCTCCTCGCTCCAATGCCGTCTCTCCACAGCGCAGTGTGTTTTGCAGAGCCTGGTCTGTGTTTAGGCTGTATACCTCTGCAGCAGGAGGAAGGGATCTGTTTGGCTCACACATGTGAAATGACTGCCGTAGGGGGGGTTGTTGTTGAACGGTTTCCTGTTGCTATAATTGTAAAGCAGCACAATGACCTGGGTGTGGTTTTCTGTGTGCGTTTATAAACACTCGTCAGCCTGTGTGGACAGCGAGGTGGACCGAGGTCTGAACAAGAAGTACGTCAACACAGATCAGCCTCTGACAGCCTGCCGGTCATTGTGTTTTTTAAATGCCTACCTGCTTTTAATTAATAATTATTATTATTATTATTATTATTATTATTATCTTATTATTATTATTTTTCATTCTTGGCAGACATCCTTATCCAGGGCAACTTACAAAATAAGCGTATTACAAGTGAATAAGCGCAATACAAAGCTTTATAACATGAAAGACACATGTATGTGCCGTGCAATAAAACGTCTGGCACAGAATGAGCTTCATCTTTTCGGGGGCAATAAATAGAGAAGCCAGTAAAAAAAAAAACAATGCCGGCTCCAATTGGTTGCACACTTGTTTGACTGTCTCTGTCGTTTCACGTGACACTTGACTGTTTCATGTTTTCGGCTTCAGAGGTATTTAATCATCATAATACCACCAGGTGCGACTCATACCTGTGCCAAGCCACCCATAATCCACTGATGCTAACGGAGAAAGCCATCGACCACACAGTATCAACCGCAGACTCTCCGCTGGTCTAGGGACTCACCGGAGACGAGAGCAGTGAGTCGCCACCCGCGTGTGTCTCGTATACTGAGAGGTGCAGTGATTTAGCCTCTAGACTTGACACCAATGATGTCACAATCCTGCAAGCATGAATGTCTCCACCAGGCTGCAGGTCAAGTTTGTTTAATGGCCGCTCTTGCCTGCGTTCTTTGGGACAATCTTCACACAAGATTCACAAATTTCAGCACTTCACAAGGTACTCAAAAAGCATTTCCCAGTAGGAGAGTGGCTGGGTGGGGATTTTACTGGCCTCCATGTCAAACTCGCCGGCAGATGCCTATTTGGGGAAGTGATGTCAGTGTGAAACTTGTGCTAAAAATCGCATGGTTTGGATTCTGCAAAATCAAGAGTCAACTGCAGCCAACACTGCGCTGCGTTCCTTGGAGGGCAGTTTGTGGGAAGGTTGTGTTGATTTGTCTCGGTGGATTTGTGAGGACCTGGGCTGTGTCGAGAGGGGCGTCTGGATGGGTTGAGGCCACAATGAAGGCCAAAGTCATCAGGTTTCTGTATCACAGGAAATGCAAAGGTGGGGTATTTTTGTGTGTGTTTGTGTAAGGGAAATAAGTCTTTGCACTGAAGGAGATCAGGCTGCAAGATTGCTATGAAAGTGTGCTGTACCTGTTTCTATGGCCGCATATTGTTTCTGTGTGTAATGGATTTGAGCTGTGAGATAAACTGTCGCTTGTTGAGCCATGGACATTTTACAGCTTCTTAATAATTCCGTTGAAGGGGAGTCTGCAAATTAGATTTTGTGTGTGTGTATGTATGTATGTATGTATATATATAAAGCAGACGAAAAATAAATCTCATCAGGCACAGAAGGGTTTAATTTTGTTTGAGCCTTTGAAGAGGTTTATGGCACCCAATACAAATAGATCTCGGAGTCATAACGTAATGACTCCAGCTGAACTCAAGTTGTCTGCCGGGGAGTAACGCACGAGCAGAGCAATACAGTTCACTGTCTCACAGTTCATGGTTAGCCTACGCCGCCTGCCGCAGAAGCGCTGTGGATTTAGCCACACAGTGATGCAGGAGAGGGGTACAAGTAGGCAGGGGACCAGTTCTGTCAAGGGTAATTGCAATTTTGAAGAACCCAAGAGATTTCAGACCAGTCGCATGATGTGATGTGTGCTGTAATCGGGTGTCCTGGTTGTTTTTAAAAATGAAATGTGTTCCAATAATGGGTCTTGTTGAACAGCAGTCAGGGTGTGTGTGTGTGGTGGGGGGGGCAGTGGAGGGTATTTATTTACCCAGGAATTTGTTGATTTAATCCCCTTCGTGTCCAGAGGCACCCCGGTTGGGTACGAAAGGCTTCTGCAGTGTGAACGAATGAAATAAAGTGCTGTTCGGCCTCAGTAGTAGTGTCTGAGCAACGCTGAAACCTAGGATCCTCCGGAGGTCGTCTGGAATGCCATAATCTAATTTTTTAATGGACGTTTTGTATCGAGTGGAGTAAATTCATTTAGGGGGCCCGGGTGCGCAGCAGAGAGCATTTCCAAGAGTGCGCCGGAGAAAGAAATGAAAAGAGATTAGGTTAAGTAAACCTCCTTCTGTGGGGACTCCGCGTCGCATCTGTCTGCGGATTGTGAAACATTAGTCGGGGCTGCAGGAATTTTAATCGTCGAAACTGTAGCACGATCATGGTTCTGGCCCACGCGTCCGGGGCCCTCCGTGGGCTTTTATGGGTGGCTTCTTCATGAAATTTTCAGTTAATACTTTAAGTAAAAGAAAAACCAAAAGGACAGCAGCACAAAACCCTGCTCACTCCACTTCTGCAGCTCGCAAACCAGCTCTGATAGGCAGTCTGGGGTTGCTGTGCTGGTAACACGGCCTCTGTGCTCTTGTCGTCCTGTGGTTCCTCGGGATGCTGTTTCAAGGTCCCTCTCCCCGCGTCGGGCTTCTATTATAAGGCTTCACTGAACCTCTTCAATCAGGCCAGGCTGCCGAGGCCACAGACATCAGCTCAAGTGTCTCTTTAACGCAGTCGGTCGTGGCCCTGTAACGCAGTTGCTCCGGGGTCATCATTGCATCACCGTGTGTGTGTTTGTCATTATCTAATTAAAAGCCTGTAGGGTTATATTTCAGGATTTGTTTGTTCGACTGCGGTGCTGCCGTGTTTTGCTCTGTGTGTTGCGCTGCAGGTGCAGAGCGGGTCTAAGCGTTCAGCTCAGGTGGAGATGTAAAGGCCTCAGCTGTGCCAACCAACTTCGAGACTGTAAGACACTTGTGCACATCCACCTAACCTGTGGATATCAGGACCCTTGGTGTCGTACGTTTGACTCAAGTTCTAGAGCAGCAAATTACTAGTAGTGTTCACAATGCAGTGTTCATGATTAATTAATCCGAGATTTATTCCTGTTTGAGGTTTATCCAAGGCACGTCTGGCCTTGATCATTACAGCACCCACCTTGCTTATAAATGCTTCTGTCGCTTCGGTTTCAGTGTGGATGTCAGACCCACCCTGTGTGTAGCTCAAGGGTGCACACAGTTGTATACCTGTTCTCTATTTTGTACTTTCCTTTTCACTTGGCACAGATTATCGAACAGCTGCCAGCTCTGGAGCCATATCTAAAAACCTTCACTTTCCACCAAACGTCCCTCATGTCCTTCACCTGTGCTCTGTAGCCAACTGTATTCCATCGTGATCCGATTGACTCGTCGGGGAACAACCTTTAACCTCTCTCTCTCCCTCTCTCCTGACAGAGATCCGCGCCCAGCTGGTGGAGCAGTTGAAATGCCTGGATCAGCAATGCGAGCTCCGCGTCCAACTCCTGCAGGACCTCCAGGACTTCTTCCGCAAGAAGGCCGAGATCGAGGTTGACTACTCCCGCAACCTGGAGAAGCTGGCCGAGCGCTTCCTGGCCAAGACCCGGAGCACCAAGGACCACCAATTCAAGTAAGCAGAGCGGGGCGGTGCTGGGCTGGAGGAGAGCGTTGGCTGTGGTTTCACTGGGTACTCAGGAATAAGATCATGTGAAAACTTCTCAATTACCCGTTGAGTCTTTTACAATACCAATAATTTTGTGAACGTGATCTATCTTATCAAAGGGCGATCTCTTATTTTCGGTTTTACTTTCACGTAGTCTCATTTCAGTCCCCCTTCATTGAAACAGGTTAATTGAGCTTTAAGATGGGTACTTGTACTGCGCACTACAGGAGCTGTGCACCATGTGTTTTGCGTAGCTCTGAGATGGATGTTGACCAAGCTGGGGAGTATATTTAAACCAGCATCCTCTGCTTAATCACTCAAACAGTCGGTTGCTTTCAGTTGACCACAATAAGATCACTTTATTGCTTTTTATAGGGCCATAAATTATGTAGGATTCCTTCAGAGAGTAACAGTAAGTAAGATTGCTGAGTTGGAATATTTTCCTCCCCCGAGGATTTTCCTCATGGGGAAAAAAAAAAAGGTCAAGAATTTCCTTGAAAGAGTTTAGACCTGGCACAGGGGCCCATTTCCCAGGGCATTGTGGGATAGCCAGAGAGCCTATAATCAGATTTGAATCCCTACCAGCTGGGAGAGAGACTTTCACTGAACAGAGCAAAGGGGGAAGAGAGAGAGAAGAGGATTGAGGGAAGGTGGGAAAGAAAATTGTCTTTTACTAAAAATGTTCAGGGTCGTTTCAGGGAAGGACATATTGATAAGAGATTAAACTGATATTTATAGCCAGAGATTGAAACCTTTCTGAACGGGGTTGAGCTGCTCGTCACAGAAGAGTCCCCGTCTTGATCTGACAGCGCTGGTGCCACATTTGCCAGGTAGCCAGGTGGCGATTTTGTGCTCTGAGTGGTTTGGGATTCGTGCCATTCAGAGCATCCACCAAGGAAGTAGGGAAAAAACCTTACTAAAAGAAACATTGCCCGTGTAACACTAAATTATTAATGCCTTTTAATAATTGAACACTGCAGCCTTTTTGTTTTGTTTTTCTTGGGCCCCCACTGGCCAGGCCCTCTCGCTGGGCGGCCGCCACCGAAACCCTTGGAGAGATGGAGCAGGCGGGCCGCACAGCTTTCCCCTTCAGACGGTTGTCAGCTCAGATTAGCACAAGCGAGCGACTCGTCCAGAGACGGGGGCCAGACTCGAGCGCTCTCTCGCGGGGGCGTGTGGAGAGAGACTCTGCCGGCCAGCCGAGCCACAGTCACTGGGCTGCAGTCAGGACGCAGAGCTGGCCAGCAGATTTCCCCAAACCACTCCAGTACAGATGTTTTTCTCTGCTTTGTGAAGGGTAGCTCAGCAGTTGTCGCTCTGTCTGTCCCCCCGTCCTTTGTTTTTGTGCGTTTTGTTTAGTGCGGTGACAGAAGTTGATCCCGGAGATGTTCTGTGTGGTTGACATCAAGGCTTGATTTTTTTTTTTTTCTTTTTGTGGGACTGCGACCCTCCCAGGTTGTGACATGGCTCTATAGCGTGTTAGTAGGAGTACCGGCCCCTCGGTATACAATATCACTGATGCTGGCAGTTCCCTCTTGTTAGAAACCTCACAATATGGAGGCTTGTCCTGTGACTTTTGTTAACATATCGTGTTTGTCCTTTACTGCCAGAAAGACAGAAATCCTTCAGTGTCTAGGGCTCATTTTCCATAACGTAAGTACTCCTCCCATGTTAAAGATTAAGAATGTGTGTGCACAGACGAAGCATCCATAAATCATGGCAAAATCGAATGTATGCCGTGGTGGGGCTCTTGTTTTCATGCATTTCGGCTTGAAGAACAGCGGCACAAAATGTCACTAATTACGGCGCTCCGGTTAGTTCTGTTTGCGTAACAAATTAAACCAACATTCACAGACACTCCATGTTCCCGTCTCACCTTCTTTTCCACGCCCGGCTCCTGTTAAAAACAAAACCTGAACGCCAAACCAGATGTGTGCTGTTTTTCTCCTGGTTAGATTTACATCCTCACACTCTACAGACTCCCAAGCCATTATAGACGGCTGATTAACGAGAGAAGGATCTTACTATGATCTAAATCCATAATCTACTTTGCTAATATATCACAGCATCCAGTGATGGTTTGATGGGATGTTGCCGTGCAGAAGTCAAAGCACAAAGCCCAGGGCAGCGTGTAATCAGACCGCATTTTAAATATTTAATACGCTCTCATTCACATATGGCAAACTGCGATTTAAATTACCTCCTAAAACCCATTGGATCCCAGGTTCCCGTCACTGTCGCTGGAGAGGGGGTTTCTTTTGTTTGTCATTTACAGCGTCAAAATACAGTGTCGGGCTTTGACCTTGAACTTAATTTAAAACGTAGAGCACCAAATTGTGGTTTATATGTTTTATTTTTATTTTTTAAAACTGTGTTTGGCCAGAGCAGGGGACAAAGTCTGATGCTGATGAACTCCAAATATTTGCTTACGGACAATTTAGTTGAACCGGAGTGACACGTCCACTGTTTAACTCCGTCCGTGCCGCGCGGGATACAATAGTTCTCAGCCTTGTGCTGTCGGTGAATTTGGGGAGAGGTGCGCAGGGCTGCAGTCGGGGGAAAACCTGTGTGCAACAAAGACCTGTGACCGTGTGTTTGTCTTATTGTTTATGTAAGACATTCCTGGTCTCGGTCAGGGCGGACATGGGGGGCATTTGCACAGGAGGGGGGGACATTAACAAACCTCCTCTCCGCCTCCCTCTCCCAGTGTCTTGGTGAGGACACACCTCTTTAACACAAAAAACAGAGGCCTGTTTTTTTTTCCTTGCTTTTATTTTTAAATGCCAGGATAAGACAGCATTTTCACTTGATACACTATACACTCTGGCACAGCATATGGCTTTCACCAGGCCACACCGTGCCGGGCCTGTAACATATGAACCTGTGCTGTAACTGTCTGCAGGAGGACCAGATTTAATGTGTGATCTTCTGCACATCACCCCTCTGATCCTACACGTTGAAGAGACAGCGCATTTAGCAGAGTGATTTAGGGTCCCGCAGGTCGAGGAGAGATGGGGGTTGAGTTATACGTAGTGCCTCCATTTATGTTTTCTCCTCTTCGACTCTCTTTAACCAGCACAGTCTGGCATCTGTTGGGTTTTTGGTGCCACGATAAAATTCCAGCCCAGCTCCGGCCGCACACTGCGTGAGCCCTACCCTCGTCTGTGCCGAGCCGGCGATCCTATCGAGGCCGGCATTTCTCCCGCGAGCGTCTCGACCTCGGCATCCGCGCTATGGGCCGGCTGGCATCACCCGGGCCACGCCTGCTGCCGGGCAGCTGTGCCGCTTCCGGGCTTAACCCCTTCCTGTCTGGGGCAGCTATGCCAGCAATGCGGGAGGGTCTGACAGGCAGCTCTCGAGGGTCTGTCACCACGGACCAGCTGCCACACGCTAGCAGACACACACGCGTGCTTCCCCCTGCGACGTGACCCCTGTCTGTAGCTGCAGCGAGTGTGCTGGAGTGACAGTAATTGTGTGCGTGTATGTGTGACATTTGTTTCATTCTTTCTCTGCCTAAATGAATACTCTATTGTCCTGTGGTTGTTGCTATGGGCTCAGCACGGTTTTAAGATGACAATAATGTTCTCTAAGCGGTGAAAAACAACAGCTACCGAGCAGAGCTCTGAAAATGGCTCTGGTTTGGAGGAAGCGTCTCAGACGACCCCTGTTCCTCATGTGGTTTCGAGGAGGTGGTCCCCCTCCCCCTCGCTCCGGTCCAGCTGTGTCAGTGAGTCGGTGTCGACAGCGTGACAACCTGGCTCTCTGCCGACCGTGAGGGGTATCGTTTTGACAGCTGGGCCGCGGGGTACTGGTGTACGTACAGCGCATCGGTGCTCGGCTTCACGGGGTTAAGTCTTGCTGTGGGCTCTGTCGGGTGGCCCAGTTTAGTTTTTTTCCTTTTGTGCAAAGGACAGGCAGGACAGTTTCATTTCCCACTCGCTGTCAAATGATTAACGGCATTTGAGGAGCTATTTCGATGTTGGCACAGTGTTAAGCAATCGGCAACAGAGTGGTGGATTCCAGTTTTGTTTTTCCTCTAAAGAGATTGCAGAAGTTCTCTTTGCCCAATTTGTTAAATGCACAGGTCCAATAAAAATAGTTTAAATCACCTTTCCTGCTGCAACGTTTAAGCAGGCTGTCGTTAACGGCACCCCAGTTTTAATTCCCGAGTGATTTTGCAGACTCTCGCTGAGGAACGGTCGCTGCCAGACCAGTCCACAGAAGCTGTGCTCACTCACGTGGAGTCACTTCCTCCCATAATGCACCTGGAGCGCCAAGCATTCCTCTGGTCTGCAGGTCTAACATGTCCCGTCAATGGTCTCCATCCAGGGAAGGTTTTGCAGCTGGTCGGTCTCGTTCTTAGAAATTCTCCGTGCCCATCGTGGAAAGAGCCGCCTTCCCTCCCAACGGCCTCGTTATTAATCGAACATTCTAACCCACGTGACTCAAGCGCAGCTCTGACGCTCTATTCATTACCCACGTCGCCTGCAGGGCCGCAGCTCCCTGTAATTTCAATAAAGGAAACCGTTTCGCAGTCCGACTCCCCACTAATCTAATTAGGGTCCCACCGAGTCTTCCTGACGGACTGGTTTCAGCCACGACTCCGCGGCAGGCTGGCGCAGGGTGGGGTTGATGGGCTGCGTCCTCCAGAGTCGGGGAAGAACAGCAGTTTGTCTATTTATTCAGGCAAACCCTGGTTGTGCAATAGCAGTTGTTATTCTTTTTTCGTGCGTGCCCCAACCGAGCCGAGACTGCTCGGGGCTGAGACTTGTTGGGAAGAGGCTCCACGCCCTCGCAGCGCAGTTTTGAAAGCTCATACCAGAGCGTAGATCATCCATTCGAGCAAACACGGAGATTTGGGCCCATAGGGGCGTCCGTGTGTTTGCACAGGACCCTCTGGGTAGCAAAGCCTCTGTGCAGTGTGTAGTAACCTTTCTGTAGGAACACAGGCCTTGTTCAGCAAGTTACATAAAACGTCTCCTTGCTTTCTCTTGTGTTTGTTGGTTTTATTTCTCCCCTGATGTTTTTCACCTGTAGGGTGCCTTTGTTTGGGGGGGAAGTGACCGCATATTGGACACATCTGTGTTCAGCTTCAAACCGGACGCATTTAACTGCTTTGATTTTAAACATTGAAGCAGCAGACTGCCCTGTGGAGGATGCTCTCACAGGAAAGCATTTGATTTGGACTTGCAGTGTACGTTAGATTGGCCTTAATTTACACGGACCAAATTTGTACAAAAGTCCAAATGTGTACAAAGCCTTTTGTTCGCCATTTGATCGCAAACATTTCCTGCTCCGTTGACTTCAGAACGCAGCAGGTTGTGATGTGTACAAATTAGCCACACACACGCTCTTTCCTATGTCTGTGAAAAGTGAACCACTGCAGTCATAGGCAACAAAGTGGTTAGATTACTTCCACCTCGTTTTCGCTTTCAGATTTGTATTAGATTTTTAGACGAGAAGTCCTCACCCGGCCCAATCGCGCGGCACAGTCCCGCCTAGGCCGCGGCACTCACAGCTTGTGTCCGTCTCGATCTGATGAGGAGGATGAATGCTGCTGTGAACCCCCCAAAAATACACTCCCACTCTCCGCACACCTCCGCTCCAATCTTCGGCCTGCCCGGCACAGACCGCCAACCCTGACTGGGGTCGATTTTCCAGCGATTTTAGAAGCGGGCTCTGACATCCCATCAAGCTTTTTATTAGAAATAAACATGATATAGGTTTTTGATCTTTTAATTGGGATTGGCAGGAGGCAAGGAAGGGGGAGGGGATCTCTGGTGTCCAGCGCTGGCCTGTTAATGCCCGTGTAGACAGATGTCGGGGAGGGCGCTGCCTGCCGTACCGGCCCGCGGTGCTCGGTGGAGGTGACTCCAGCTGTGTTGTGTGCTCTTGCTCAAAGCCCGGCTTCTCTGTGTGTCGTTGGCACACGTCTGTGTCCTCTAAACAACCCGCTCTCCGCAGAGGTCACTCCGATGCCAGGCCGTCTGGTTTCATCATGGTTGTTTTCTGTTCTGGGTCTGTCTATGCAGTGAAGGTAAAGACTACAGGTTTTCGTCTCATCCAAAGCCCATGTTCTCTCTGTTAAACATCGTTTTAGCTCATTAAAATCCAACGTGAGTTTGTATTTATTTTTGTACCGCATCTTGCCTCCTCATCTGGGGGGAGAATAAATAAATCAAATCCCATTTAATCACTCTACCCGTGTGAGTTTTGCAGTTCCTTCACAGTTCCTTTGTGCGTTTATAATGTGTTACTGAAGCCAAGGCGGACGTGAATTAACACGTCAGCCAAACAAATAAGCAGAGCGATCTATCATCGTAAGTAGTGGTTTTAAACCCGTAAGATATTTAGCAAAACAAAAAATCCCGACGCGAAATCTGTTTTAATGACGCCCTGGTTTAAAATTCGCATGCATGAGTTGTCGGCTGCACTGGCACCTCTTCCTTAATTAAATATGACCTCATGGTTGTCGAGACTTAAACGAGGACATGTTTTGCGCTGCATATCAATGAAGGCATCGTTTTTATTTTCTAAATTAAGGCAACAGGTTTTTAGGGACGAACCAAATTCTTAAACAGTTTGCACTTTTATCCTCTTTACAAAAGCATCACTAAAAGGATCAAATGGGGATTAAAGATTGTTAAAAACACCTAACAAGGTGGGGGGAGGAACATAAAAACATCCCGGTTGTGGAAAGATAAACTTAAATCCCTCTACAATCCAGTTTATCTTGTATCTGAGTAGTCACACAATCCACTAGTTTTTGTTTTGTGTTGCGTATGTGGCGACTTAAAGACATTACATTCAGCATCGGGTTTTATTTTTCTAACGGGCTGAGTGAGGCTGAAATGACAGGGTTTAAAATTTCCGATTGCGGTAATCCGTGTGAATGGCTCTGCGCCTCGAGGATTGGCGGCCCCGCCCCGGTGAAGCTGTCACAGCAGAACAGCAGCCTCCCCCAGGTCTGTGCTCATCCCCGGCATGGTTTACATTCTCGCCGCGTCGCCGCTCTCCCGCGTTACGCGCTGGGTTCAGTCCGTGCAGCCCACACTTTCAATCAGCACCCTTATTTTATTATTTTGTGTAGCCGATGAGTCCCAGAACGTGTGGAGCTGGCAATTAAATGCAAGTCAGAGGAAAAATTACCTGCATAGAAAAGTGGAGACAAAATGACAGATTTAAGGGCCTGATTGTCCTTGTGGGTAAACTGTGTGTTAATTGCCTGTGTAATTTATTGAGCAGGGAGTTGGCAGTTTGCCCACAGTTTGCTCAGAGGGGAAAGTAGGGTCTGTGTGCTGATCTGAATCAAAACCCGGACCACTTTGTGGGCGGAGCAGTTTGCCAACGCCAGTGATGTAACGGGGTGCACCTCTTTGTCCGTCTGCAGGAAGGAGCAGAACGTGTTGTCTCCGGTGAACTGCTGGAACCTGCTGCTGAGCCAGGTGAAGAGAGAGAGCCGGGACCACGCCACGCTCAGCGACCTCTACCTCAACAACATCATTCCCCGCTTTGTGCAGGTCAGCGAGGACTCGGGCCGGCTCTTCAAGAAGGTGAGAACCCCGACACGTACAGGCACACGCTCTGTCCTTTGTCCCCAACACCGGTGGGGATTTGGGTTGTTTCGGATGCAGGGTTTGTCCTCCAGTCTAGGGCTGCTCATCATATAAGATGGGAACTCGTTGCCCTTATTAAACGACCTGTCCCCTCGTGACAACTTGAGACGTTGTCTAAATCCCATGGAGATCTTAATGGCCCAGGTGCGTGGACATAGATCCCCGGAGATGTCCCATTACCAGCGGGAACAGAAGGTCTCGGCAAGAAAGACAGATCTACCCAGAGTTTAAACTCGGGTGAACCATCTGAGACTGAATAATTACCTACCAGCACAATAAACCCCAAACTGCAATGAAGGAGCTGTCATTTCTAAAAAATGCATATTATAATGTGAAGACGCATCAATCTGATCCCCTGGAGAGTAATTGGGAAGGGATTTTATTATTTTTATTTGTGTGTGTGGGGGTGGGGTTCCTTCTTTTTGTGACATGTAAAGTAATTACATTTACATTTGATTGGCATTTCTCACAGATTACTCTCCGGTCGAGCCCTTTTAATCCAGAATAATCTCTTCTTTTTAATGAATCAACCACCCCCGGCTGTTTTTGAGCGAGTGTGTCTGGGGTCACCGGGGTGGAGGAGGGTGGGGGGTGTGCGTCAGGGTGACTTTGCCCAGACACCCCACCCCACCCGGGGTATTAAGGGTCACATATCCTGTTGAAACTCGCTTCTTTGCTGGATCGCAGCCATTTTTACCAAGTCCTAATCTCTGTTCAACGTGGTGCATTTTCACCGATGACACAGATAAACCATGGAAGGCTCTGTGTTTGTGTTGTATTCCCTCAGTCTTGTGTTGACTTTGATTAATGTACACACACACACACACACACACACACACATACAACCTGGAGACATTCAGAAATGGGGAACTCTTCCTAACTTTATCTGCAGTAGCAGAAAGTTTGAATGAGCGCTGTTCCTTGGAGGAGAAAAAGAACGCGTCATCTTTTTTTTTTTATCTAGCCAGAGAGCTGGAAAACGTGTCTCAGAGGGTTTTTTCTTTCTCAAATTTAATACTAAGCATAATTTTGTCATCTGCACTGCAGCAAAAGGAAAAAAAAGTTTAACACGCAGGTCATTTTGCACACGACGCTCAGTCTGCAGTGCCGGGACAGCAGCACTGAAATACGAGGTACAGGATTTCAGAGGAAATGTGCCAGTGACTCAGAGCAGGAACTGATCTCCAAATCAGTTACGAGTTACAAAACATGGAGTGTGTCTCTCTGTCTGTGTGCGTCTCCTATCTCTGTCTGTGTGTATCTCTCTGTCTGTCTGTGTGTATGCACTTATTTAGAAATCCTAGCATCTAAATAAAGACTTTATTCTCTTGTTTGTGTGCATGTGTCCGTCAGTTTGTCTTTTTTTATTTTTATCACATTTTCACACGTCTGTGAGTCTTTTCCACGCCCCCTCCGGTCCCCCTTCCTCGGATTGACATGAGGATTGCACGTTAAAGACACCCGGACAATCACCGCTGTTGTGTAATAAAGAAAACGCATAAAATAAAGGATGCATAACATCGCATCAGTGCCGAAGTGATTAGACTCTGTTTGAAGCGCCAGCGTGTGCGAATGACTCAAACTCGCATGACTCCCACGGCCCGAGAGACTGGCTCGGCTGGCATAAAACCACCCTGGGGTCCTGACCGCTCGGCTGGCTGTCTCGCGTGCGATTTGAGGAAAAGACAACTGGAGAAATAAAAATTAAACCAGTGCGTCTTTCCTGCCATCGATAAAGCTCGGTCTTTCCTGGTGCTTATACTTCCCGATTTGTCAATCTTTCTCACAGTGTTTCTCTTCTGAGCGAACTATGGGGCTCTTCAGATTAATCAGTTTCTTTGTGAAATTGATTTCCGCTTCGTTTTATTTTTGTGACATTTCCCAAGCCCCCTCCCCCGTTTCCCCTCTGTAAGGTGGCAGCGTTTGCACAGAACAGATGGGTTTGAAACCCAAACAGCCGGTCTGTACATCCTGACGCCTGGTGATATGTTTATGAAAGGGTTGTCTCCATTGATCAGAGCGACACGGGGCATAAAATACAGAAAAGACAACCCAAGCACCAGGTATTAGAGGAAATTGAGACGCGTGCATCTCTATTCCTGATCCCTCAGTGATGAATGGATGATCGTGTGCTTTGCTAAACCTGAGGAAAGGTCTGTCAACAGGGAAAATCGAAATTACGTCTGTAAATGCACAAGCCGTACCCACAATGCAGTGCGGCCACTGACCTACTTCCGGTACCTGCGTTTCCTGAGCCGACTGGACTTCCTGTCCTTGTCGCTTTACTGCGCCACGCTTCAGGCGGTCGCCCCTTTGAGACGGCAGGCATATTTCTGACTCGACTTTGTCTGATATTAGAATCGGACTGTTTTTGCCGAACAAGATGGAGAATTGGGTTTCATTTGTCGGCAGAAAAGGCAAGACATTTTATACCCGTTGTTATTTATGTCACCAAAGTCAAAAGAGGCAAAGCAGAGATCACAGTCTATCTGCGGTGTGGTGAAGGGTGGTGGGGACGCCTCGAGGCACAACGGCCGGGGATGTGAAATCGATCCTTGACAGCAATGTCAGGCTGTGTACATGTATCATCCTGACGTGTTGTGCTGTCGGAGGGACACAAAGACCGGGGCTGTGTGCTTTTACGGCATGTCCGGGGAGCATGTGATTCCCGTCTGTTTCCCATCCGTCTGGTTGAAGCGTCTTCCCAGCGTCCAACGAAGCCACAGAAAAGCGATGCGTCATGGTTTAGTTTCTTTCCAACTAAAGTGTATTGCTCTGAAAGTGGTGGCTTTTACTTGTAAGGTCAAGGAGCTATTACATTTCACCGTTTGTCATGCTGTGAGAAGAGTTTGATTTCAAAAGACTGTGTAGACATTTTGGATTAATGGAGACATTTCACTTTCTGTATCTGTGGAAATAAAGACTGTGCTATATATATATATATATATATATATATATATATATATATATATATATATATATATATATAATATGCACTTCAAAGCTTTCCTATTTATACAATTTATTTGTGTTCCCAGTCTTCCTACCAGCATAAAAAGAGGTTGAGGTCAGAGTTCCCATCTTCACAAATTCTTTCTCAAATGGCAGTTTGTTTGGATGTTGTCCAGCATCCACCACGAACAGACGTACTCTTTCTCCATGAAAAGAGGAGTCTTTTAACTGGGGAACGACTCGACCCTCGATTTTAATAATAGTTTTGGTCATGGTTACGTTCTCATTTAATTTTCTTCACTATTGGTCAGTCTCCTATTCTTCTCCCCAAAAAATTAGAAAACATGCGCTTTGTGTTTTCTGGTCGAAATTCAATTTGTTCCTGTGGTTTGCGAGTACATATTTCCCCTGAATGACAACCTGACAAAAGCGATCCATCACATAGCGGTCATCCCTCGCTCTGAATGCTGCTGCCTGACCGGATCAGTGATCAACCGCTCACCATGGCAGCATTGTCCCTCACTGCCAGGGGCCAAATACGGCTGAATCTCATTGTTGTTTGACCCCCGGTAAAAACAAACTCCCTAATAGGTCCAGGTGCCTCTTCTGACTGAAAACCTACCTTCATTTAATTCGGCAGCATGGCAAACGTGTTACAAGAGGCAGGTAGTCTTGTTATCTGTTCCTCTGTCTTGCCCCACACGGCCCTCAGGCTGTTGTTTAACCTCCATGAAAAAATGCTCTCTAGAAACCTTTTCTTTCACCTCCATACCTCATTTTTGCTCAATGCTTTTTGGGGGGGTTGTGCACAGACTTCTCTCCTTAAGCAGACATGTGGAATCGATCAATCTGACGCCACAACGAAACCGTGACTTTGGAAGCACTTTGACGACAAATACAATCCCTCTCTGTGCCCATGCAGGAGGAGCAGTGCATTGTGGGTGGGTGGCAGCCGTGTGGGACCGGCGCTGTGCTCAGTCAGGGTGGCATTGCAGACGGCTGTGTGGTAGATCTTTAACTCCTTTCCTAAAGCCCTGGAAGGCTGTCCTGCCTCATTGAACAAGTAATTAGTTAATTTAAGCAATTAAGATCATGCATGAAAAGGAAACCAGAGGACCCTGCGGACCTTGGCACCGTGATGAGGGCACAGCGCATGTCAACGTGGGCGTCTGTCACAGAGGAGCGTGTTGTGAATTGGATGCTCACACCCATCAGGGTGGAGATGAATTTAAATTTCAGATTGTATTTTTTAAATTGGCAATTTTCCGCAAAAAAAATTTGCCGCAAAATTTTTCGACGACTGCCAGACCAGCAGTGAGCTCGTTTTACAGGTTGTGTAAACGCTGCATCCTGACGTTGGGAAATGCAGTACCACGTGTGACATCTGTGTGCCTTGTGTGCGAGTGCGGCATTCCCTGAAGGTACCGAGCCCCGACCCGTGGTTTCTCTAAGCCCCTCCCACTCGGTCCGGTGGGAGCTCATCAGTCACTCTGTCACAGGCGCTCTGTCTCTCCCCGGCCCCTCGTTAGAGCGCATTACATTTGTATTATTAATGTTTCCTCACGGGCCCCTGCAGGAGCAGTCCCCAGTGCCATTCATCTTGATTTCTTAAACCTTTAAGTGGCTAAGCAGAAGGATTTTTGTTCATCCATGTTCAATGCAAGACGCACTGTGGCACAATGGTCGGCAACCAGGATTTTGTTTTGTCCCCTATTTTGTAAAGATTGTTCTGGAATCTGACATTTGGTTTTCTAATGTTTTTTCAAAATTTGTATTCCCATGGTCTGTCATCTATTACTTCAGTCACTGAATGAGGGATTCGTGCCCCCCTCTTCCCACCTTCCCCTCTTTTTCTGTGCTTTTTCAACATCCTAAAGAACAGAAGATAATGATTTTCACAGTAAATAATCAAATAAAACATTTCCACAATATTACTTTTTCCCCCCTTGCATATATGCTGATAATAATGTTTTCCACTTACAGGTTATTAATCCTGTGTGGGGTTACTGCTACTGATAAACAGTCTTTTATTTTTATCACAGACCGCACTCAGCACAGTTTGTGAATGTATTTTTCTACCTCCCCCGCTCCTGTAATATGACCCTAATTGAACAGAGCGGAAGGCTTATTGAATTTGTTATGTAAATAATGGGGGGTAATTGAAATGGGAGATTAACAGAGCCAACTTGAGCCCCATTAACCTGATTTTAGTATTTTTCTCTTTTTATTTCTTGATGCATTTTCTTTATTTATTTCCTCTCTCCCTAGAGCAAAGAAGTGGGCCTGCAGCTTCAAGAGGATCTGATGAAGGTTCTCAACGAGCTTTACACGGTAAATCAATTTTGCTTCATTGCTCATTTTCACAGACAGGCAGAGAGAGAGAGAGAGAGACATTGCATTAAACAGCCTCCTTTTATATTTCCTGCTCAGTGATTTGAAGGGCACTTGCGCAAATTAATAAATGTGGCAACTAGCAAATGGCTCTTGGAGCACCTGTATCCCGTTGTCGCCGCACAGCTGCCCGGCACAATCCGCGTCCTGATTGGCACAGTCCTGCGCCGACACAAAGGCAGCCAAAGCCGTGATTACAGCCCTGCATTCCCTGCAAGAAATCAGCACTTGCCCTCCCCTTTCTGCGTAGGATCGGCTGCCAGTGGGGTGTTGATGGACGGGAGGGGGGTCCGAGATCCTGGAGCAGTAGCCGTATTTGTCTCATTATTCTCTGGCAACGTTAGATTCCCACTCTCACGCCTAGAGGAGACAGTTTTTTGTTGTGTTTTGGTTCGTTCTTGTTTTTTTCCCTTTCCTTTCTCTTTAAGTGGCTTGTGGTTTTGGGTGAATCTGAGAAGGGGATGGGGGAGGGGTGTGATTTTGTTTGGAGACGTTTTTTTATTTGTATTTAATTTGGTTAAAGTGTATAGTGCGGTGGCCCCGACAGCAGCCGGAGCAAAGGTGCACGGATTCTGTGAGAGGGGTTGGGGTTGTTTGGCGGGGCAGGTGTGGTGGGATTTTGGGGGGGTGGGGGGTTGTGCAGCTGCGGTGGGCTTGGAATGCCTTTGAAGTAGGAATGTTGGGCCCATCGGGGGGGCGTGGCGGAGCACCGGCCAATAGGAGAGCGGCACACGCTGGGCGGCCCTCCAAACCCCCGACGACAGGTCGTGCTGCAGCGAGTGAAGAGGAAACGTTTATCTGCCTGTGTTTACAGTGCGCGTCGTTTTAAAATAAATAAGCAAAGCGATGCCCCCCCGCCTTTTAAATGGACTCAGCTGCCATTTGGGATAAATCAAACGCATTACTACATCGGGGCTGCGCTTCACAGCGTCCTACCGTGACAGTCTCCCTCCCCAGGTTTATGGGCCGCCTGCCGTGAGCACATCCTGTTTTGATTTGTCTTCTGGTGCCAGGAGCTGTGACAAACTCGGGAGTCTGTTGCACGAGGATCCATCGAGAGGAAAGCCCAGGTCTACAAGCTAGAGAGGGAAATCTGATTCGATTTATACCCTGGCACTGATTTTTGTGGTGAAATGTGGAGGGGTGGGCAGTTTATTGAATACTTTTGAATGTAAATTATTGGCATCTGCTAAGAAATATAATAATAATCACCATAAACCTGCACAGTAATCGTATCAGACCACACGTTTCGTTTTCCATTTTTATTTTCTCCCCCCATGTATATAAATATATATATAACACTCTATACCCGCTGCTGGGCACAATTACACCGTGAATCACCCATTTAATTATTGGGTGCCTCCACAGAAACACTTATCAGACTGACAAATAAAGTTGCTGAGTGCCTGGGGTTTCAGCAGCTAATTAACCCTTCGGCATTAATAATCTCTCCGAGCCCGGCTCTTTAAAAAGGCGGGGGGGTGGGAAGGGAAACAAAACATTTCTCTTAATTAACCCCGGTTGGCTTTGGCAGGCTGTGCCAGAGCTGACTGTGGTGATGGGAGCGGTGTGGCCACGCTGGGCGGCGTTGTGCCGGCACCAGACACAGACGTGGCACTCTCTCTCGTCTGGTCGACTTGATTCAGCGATTTTTAAGAAGTGAGCCCAACCGTGTCATTATCCTGTCTTAGGGGCGCTGTGCTGAAGCAAACCAAACACGAGACGCAGGGCTAATTAGTGGGGTGGCAGCCGAAACGACAGACATTTTAATTAGGATCTTTTAAAGTTTTATTTTTAAGGAACAATTACAGATCCCCTCACCCCCAAAGAGCAGTGCTTTTTGGGTGGTGGTTGTTTTTGTTGTCCTCCATATTTACGTTGTTTGTTATGGTTAATTCTCTCTGGAAGGAAAGAGAGAGAAGCACGGACGGACCGACGGAGGGGAGGGTGAGGTAGGCAGGGAGTTAGTGGCACCACATCATTTCGAGACGTTTTTTTCCCTGCTTGTTTTTGGGTAAATGACTGTAGCCCATAAAAGAGGGACACAAAAATCCCCTAATTAAATGGTTACGATTGATAAAAATAGACTTGGCAACGATTCACACCATCTGTGCTTCGTGAAAGAGCAAGCACAAACTGTGGCAACACGTGAACGTTCGAAGATGATCTAAGCTTGCTTATAAAAGTATTAGAAAAGATAGATGAATAATTAAAAAGAGAGAAATGAATAAATTCAAACCTGCAGGTGTTTTTGCCCCCCACCCTCCTCCTCAGATGTGCTCTTCAGAAACAGAAATGTGACTTTTGGAAAAGCGCGCCACAGAAGGAGCGATTGTTTAGAACAGTCGAGGCAATGCCAAGAATCTCCATCTGGACCGAAAGTGAAAAATAAAAAGTGAACATTAGGTTTGCTTCGAGCAAGGTTTGTGAAAGTGATCTATTGGAATAGATTGCTAACTCTTCATTTAAAGCTCATTATTAAGCCTTGCTGGAAACAAAACCGCCAGCCCGAATCCCGGGGAGCTGATTTGAATGCTACTGTTGTCTCCTAATGCTTGGCGTGTGTCATATCTGCACATCTTTATCTGCGTTTTATGTTCTCCGGCAACATCAGTGCCAGTCTTGGCATGCGGTGAATAAAAGCGAAAAAACATCTCCTCTGTGATCTGCAGAATGCGCTGGCACCTCCTTTGACAGCGCAACGCCGCAGCTCTTAAAACGGCATGTTTTTAATCACAGTGCTGTCATTCTGGCCTTGTGTAGACCTCCCTCTCGCTGCTCGGGTGACATCCTGCGAAAATGGCATCAGTAATAGCACAATGGCAGGCGGCTTTTCACCTCGCCAACCTAGAGAGGGCAGGCCTGGGGGGGATACAGTTGTAAAGCCGTCCGTTGCTGCTCTTTTCAAGCACAGACGCACACAAAAACAGGCAACCTCTTCGTGAGAGTTGGCGCACTTCTTCTTTTCAGTAAACCCGTGTGTTTGTCTCAGTTTGCCGGGTCACAGGAAAATAAATCCCTTGCTCGCTGTGTGTTAAAACAACAGGGTTTGTGAGTGAACTGTTTGCACATACCTTACAGCAGACTGAACACTCACAATACGGTCTCTCTGGTTTGACTGCAGGACACTTACAGTACAGTGTGTTTAAAATGAGGTGGGTGGGGGGCGAACTGGAGACAAGGCTGCGGAGTCTGACGGTCTTGAAGGCGGGGAATTAAGTTACCGTATCATTCAATTACGGCAAGGTCTGCTGCACAAAATCTCGGCTGTATCCTCTGGTTGTGCCGACGGTCTGCTCCGTGTCAACGCTGTAGCTGAGCGGCGTGTTGTTTTCTTCCCCCCCCCGCGCAGGTCATGAAGACCTACCACATGTACAACACGGACAGCATGAACGCCGAGTCCAAGCTGAAGGAGGCGGAGAAGCAGGAAGAGAAACAGATGGGGCGCTCGGTGAAGCAGGAGGACCGGCAGAGCCCGCGCTCCCCGGACTCACTCACCAGCGTGCGCATAGAGGAGAAGCACGTGCGTCGCAGCTCGGTCAAGAAGATCGAGAAGATGAAGGAGAAGGTGATTAGCTCGGGGCGGGGCTGGGGTGCATGTGTTTTGGTTGAAACTGTTGCAATGCCGTGCAGAGTAAGTCTGTCCATTTTGAATCCCGTTCACCGGTAGCACTGAAAGGGAATCATAGTGCCGGCAGGATTGTGTGGTCGTAGAGGGGACTGGTAAACGACCGGCCGATCAGAAAGGTAGATCCTCTCGGACACAAACCTCTCTCTCATCCCTTGCTTTCTTGCAGCGCCAAGCCAAATACACTGAGAACAAGCTGAAGGCAATCAAAGCCAGGAACGAGTACCTGCTGGCGCTGGAGGCCACCAACTGCTGTGTGTTCAAATACTACATCCACGATCTCTCTGACATCATCGATGTAAGTATCGGCATCCCGGTGTCCACTGCCGGGGCACGGGGGCTGTTTTTAGAGCTTAGGGGAGAGCTTTGGAAGCCACAGGCAGGTCTCTCAACAGGTGGTAGACCAGCTGGCATGACCTGGAAATAAATGTCCCCGTCTCCTCAAGAAGCCTTTTTCTTCTTCGCTGAAGGGGTCATTATTTCGCTCCCCTCAGAAGGCGTCCCCAGAGAGGTTATCTAGACAATGTATTATTGAAAGCTTATCAGAAATTCTGGGGGAGGCCCGGTCACATGAATATGAATGACTCCTTTCATGTGTGCTGAACACACGAGACCCTGCCCTGCGCTGGGGTGGCTTTAGTGCATGTCTTATATTGAAAAACGGATGAAAGGCCCAATAACACGCTGATTAAAGAGGAGACGGACCCATCGGCTGCGCCATGCCATTAGCATAATCGCCCATTCGTATTTAATGGTCCGAGGTTGTTCCTTTGCTTGTGCCCGTATTGGGAGAGCTTAGATAAACACGCACGCACACGCACACGCACACTCACCCACACACTGTCACACACACACACGCACAGACCGGGGTCGTCTCTCACTGTGAGGGAGAAGAGTGTACTGTTTCTTACATATTGACAGCCAGGTGTTGACAGTCTGCTGTGTTTCAGGGTTACAGGTCAGGTTCTCAACTTTATACTGTTATTAAAAAAATGTCTAATCTCTCTTTCTTTCCCCCTCCCTCTTCTCTCTCTCATGGTCTTTGTATCTGTCTCTCTTATTGCCCTTTTCCTCTCTCTGTCCCTCACTCCTCTGTCTACTTCTCTTACACTGTCCCTCTTGCTTCCTCTCCCTTCTCTCTGCCTCTCCCTCCTTCCCACTCTCTCTCTCTCTCTCTCACTTTGTATCCATCTCTCATTGTCCATTTCCTCTCTTACTCTCCGTCTCTTGCTTTCTCTGTCCTCACTCCCTTCACTTCCTCTCCCTCTCCGTCCCTCCCTCTCTCACTCCCTCATCCCTCCGCCCCAGCAGTGCTGTGACCTGGGCTACCACGCCAGCCTGAACCGGGCTCTGCGCACCTACCTCTCGGCCGAGTTCAACGTGGAGTCCTCGAAGCACGGCGGGCTGGAGACCATCGAGAACGCCGCCGAGAACCTGGACGCCAACATGGACAAGCAGCGGCTCATGGAGATGTACAACAACGTGTTCTGCCCGCCCATGCGCTTCGACTTCCAATCCCACATGGGAGACTCGGTCAGTAGGTCCGACACACGTGCACACGTGTGGCGCAGACGGGCACGCAGACGGTCTCAGGGCGGAGGTTGAGACTTGAGCGTAGTGGGGTCTGGTGTGGGTGAGGTTGAGATCTTGAGTCGGGTTAGATTTCAGCGCTGGTTCTGGTTTTTGACGATGGACACACGCATGTTGGAGTCGGCAGCGAGGGAAGGGCGGGACGTGGTCGGGGTTGAGGTTTAGGCTCAGGGCGGGCTTCGTGCCGGGCCTTGTTTACGTAGGATACGGTTTGGAAGTGTATATATGAGACTTAGACTGGAGTTTGTGTGAGGTTTGGTCCAGGGTGGGGCCGTAGGCTCGTTCGGGTTGTGGACACAGTTGGACAGCTGGTCGGGTGAAATGTGAGCTGGGCTGGGTTTTAATCTCGCTCCTGGGTCCGGTCTGGGACAGGGTTTGGGTTCAGATGAGAGTTAAATCCTGGATTAAGCGTAGGAATGGGATCGGGGCCAATAACTAGGAATGTGTTACAATGAAACAGTCAGGGAATAGTCTCTTCTCTCACAGTTTAAATCTCGCAGTACACGAGCCGGGTGGCGCAGATTAAAATAAAACAAACAGACGCTAACAAATCTCTGGCAAAACAAACACGGAAGGCAAGGCAGCCTCGCGTCTCTGCCCTCGAGTCCCTTTTCCTAGAGCGATTCGTCCAGCTGCGTTTTCTCCGTGGAATTGGAAGGGGAGAAGTGTTTGTTTAGTTTTTTTTAGTTTTTTCAGTCACTCCTAAACGAGAGGAATGTAGCCGTGAATATTTGCCCGAGCAAGAACGCCCGACGGTATGCGATTTCACATGTCGAAACAAATGTGGAACTGGCTCTCGGACAAGAAGGAAAAAAACAAAACGGATCGAGTGGCGCGGCGCATTGAGACACGACCAAAACCGAGATCCGTATGAGGTTGAAATGAAAGCGTGCCAGGTCCCCCGTCGCTGCCAAGTCCGGGCTGTCGGGGTTATTGAAGACAGCATACCTTCGCAGAGTCTTAATCTCAATTAATTCCCTTTAAACCTCTGAAAACAGCTACTGAAGTTGCTGGAAGGGTGAAATGCGACTCCTGTTACTGCCAGGTAAATGGGCAGGCGGTATGTGGTTCGGATTGTTATCTTTAGATTTGTGTCATGGGGAATAATCTGCCAGTTGTTATATTAGTTGCGTTATTGTTTGTGTTGACGTGGTCGATGCATTGATACGTCTTCCCTTCCCTTCACGTGCGTTACAAGTGTATGGTACAGTACGTGGTCTGAAGGGCCACAAAAGGGCTGAACAGATTTAAACCGCAACAATTACTCATTGCGATGAATTTTGCGGTGCAGCGGATCTTCGTGCGAGATGCAAGGACCCCGCGATGGAGGGGAAGGGTTACCATGCCGTGCTCGCCCTGATTTGATCCTCCACAACGGGTAGAACAAGGAGAAGACTGCGTCATGGGGTGTGTGGATGCCATCGCGATCATAATTATCAATGCTGCCCCCCCCCAGCCCCCGTCCGCGAAGCACGACGGCTCGTGAAATTGTCCAGCAGGCGCTTGAGCCGGGGAAAACCGACCCATCTCCAGCACCTCGGGGGGATCGTGTTCCAGATGTTGTCCATTCCAGGGCTTTTCAGCTGCTGGGGCTGCTTGTGTGAAGCCAGCTGTTGAACATTACCGCAGCCAGCCGCCCCCCGGACCCTGTATAGCGGAGAGACGAAATCCCGGGATTAGAGGCTCCACGTCTTCAAACGGCGCTCAGCGGCTGAAAGGACGGCTGCCTCCCCGCGATTCGGGATGATCTGACATGGGGGAGTTTTTAATTTCAGAGGGGGTGGGGTTACAATGTGTGTGTGTATATAATAACGCAAACGTAAATCCCCTTAATCCCCGTTTGTGCTTCCAAACAGACAGGATTGTGCTGTTGTGTAGATTTTCTGTTCGTTTTGTTTTGAATTGTGTGTAGTGACACTCTTTCCCCTCTCCCTCTCTATCTCCTTCCCTCTTCCCCCTTTTTCTTTCCCCCTCTCCCTCTCTTTTTCCCCCTTTCTTCCCCTCTCTCCCTCATTCTCCCCCTCTCCATCTTTCCCTCTTTCTCCCTCTCGCTTTCCCTCTTTCCCCCCTCTTTATATATTTCCCTCTTCTCCCTCTCCCTCTTTCCCACATCCCCCTCTCTCCTTTCCATCTCCCTCCATTTTTCCTCCCTCTTTCCCTCTCTCCCTCTTTTCCCCTCATTCCACCCTCTCTATCTTTCTTTTACTCTTTCCCTCTCTCCCGCTCTATCCCCATCTTTATCTCTTCCCCTCTTCCCCCTCTCCCTCTTTCCCCTTCTCCCTCTCCCTCTATTTTTCCCCCTCTTTCTTCCCCCCCCTCACTTTCTCTTCCCCTCTTTCTCCCTCTCACTTTCTCCCTCTCACTTTCTCTTCCCCTCTCCCTCCTTCCCCCTCTCTCTCCCTCCCTCTCTCCAGGTGGGACACATGTGTGCTCAGCAGCCCCTGCAGAGTGAGCTGCTCCAGAGGTGCCAGCAGCTGCAGTCCCGCCTCTCCACACTCCGGATCGAGAACGAGGAGGTCGGTGCCGCCCGCCGGGACCCACGATGCAGTGCACCGCCGCGCCCGGGCCCGAGACTGACGCCCCTTTGTGCCCCGCAGGTGAAGAAGACCATGGAGGCGACGCTGCAGACGATCCAGGACATGGTGACCATCGAGGATTTCGACGTGACCGACTGCTTCCAGTACAGCAACTCCATGGAGTCGGTCAAGTCCACCGTGTCCGAGACCTTCATGAGCAAACCCAGCCTGGCCAAGAGACGGGCCAACCAGCAGGAGACCGAGCAGTTCTACTTCACGGTGAGACGGAGAGAGAGATGGAGAGATGGAGTGAGAGCGAGAGAGAGAGTGGTTCACAGGCCACAGTTAATCTCATGACCGGGTATATATTCGGTGCCGTTGTGGTTAAATCTGGGCTCTGGTTCACACGTATACAGCCGGAGGGAGGGAGCGGGCGAGCGAGCGAGAGACACGGAGGGAGGGAGGGAGCGAGTGAGAGACACGGAGCGAGGGAGGGAGCAAGCGAGTGAGCGAGAGACACGGAGCGAGGGAGGGAGGGAGCAATCGAGAGACAAGGAGGGAGGGAGGGAGCGGGCAAGTGAGCAAGAGACACGGAGCGAGGGAGGGAGGGAGCGAGCGAGCGAGAGATACGGAGGGAGGGAGGGAGCGAGCAAGAGACACGGAGAGAGGGAGCGAGCGAGCGAGAGACGGAGCGAGGGAGGGAGGGAGCGAGCGAGAGATATGGAGGGAGGGAGGGAGCGAGCGAGCGAGAGACGGAGCGAGGGAGGGAGGGAGCGAGCGAGAGATATGGAGGGAGGGAGGGAGCGAGCGAGCAAGACACGGAGGGAGCGTGATTCCTCTCTAGTGAATCTCCCGACAGGCGCATTCGGCGCAGGTCAGTGTGACGGGAACAGTGCCGTTGTGCTCGGGTCTGGGCCGGGTTCACGTGTGTGCGGCCTCCCTCTGAGCGAGAGAGCGAGGGAATGTCGCCTGGTTTGCGTTCCAGAGGAGGCCGATCACTTTTCTTCAGAGGGTCAACTTCCAGATGTCTCAGTGGCTCCGCAGTTTGTAGTTTTTTCCTCTGATTGAGCGAGCGGCGTGCGGAGGCGAGTCCACCGGGAGCTCATTTAGCGCTCGAGGAGCCCGGGGGGAAACCAGCATCTTTACCGCATCGCGGATAATAACGAAGCCATCTGCCGACTCGGCGTTCAGACGGGCCCGTCTCCTCCACTACGCCGCGTGATCCGCTGCAGCTTTCAAAACCATTTCGCTGCGAGTAGAGCGCCGTCTTCTTTCATTTAATTTTCGGAGATCAAAGCAGGGAAACGATTTGATAATATGGAGGCAATTTGGTTACAGATGCGTTGTGTTGAAGCTCAGACTGCAGGACTTCGTTCTTGATGCATTTTGTGTTTTCTGTCATTCGTCTCGTGTGAAAGATGAGTCACAGTGATGGTTACAGGTAAGTGTTTGGCCTCCATGTGTGACTCACTGTCTCTCGGTCTCCGCAAGGCAGATTTTATTAATTCTTTGTGATTTTTAATCGTTGGAAACTGGGACGGGTTGATCTGAGCCGAGTCTAATGATAAGAGAGCGGAGGGGGGATATACCCACGTGCAGAAACAGGCGCTCTGTAATGTAATTCCTTCTCTGTCTCTCCTGGAGCCCCTGTCCTTGACTTTGACTCTTATTATACTGCAATCTGCTTTTGGCATCACGCTAATCACACGCACACGCACACTCTCACACACGCACGCACGCGCTGTCTCGTTAGTCCCGGGCCCGTATTGTCCTTACATGATTACCCAGCATTCCTAGCGCAGTTGGGTCCCATCCTCATCGTCTCTCCAATTTCGTTGCAGAAACTGAAGGAGTTCCTCGAGGGCAGGAACCTGATCACCAAACTGCAAGCCAAGCACGACCTGATCGAGAAGACACTGGGAGAGAGTGAGTCCTGCGTGGGATGGGGTGGGGGGTTGGGAAGCTGGGTTTTCAGGGGTAAGAGATACTGAACTAATTAGTCCACTGGGGGGGAAGAAAAACACCTCGGGAAGACAACAGTAGCTCTTCACACACAAGAACCTGATTCCTCTGGTCTTCTGTCAGAGACGTCATGAGGACCGGGGGCGGGGCTACACTCGCGGTCAACCCTTTGGTGTATCTGCCTTCCTGGTACTTTTGTTAACAAAATGGAAATGCACACAGTTGTGTTGCCGGCGAGGCGAGGCTGGCTTTTTGTCCTCTGCCTGTTGCTGGTTGTTTATGGGAGGGAAAGAGAGAAAAGAAGCTTCACCCGTGATCCAATCTGATGGCTTTGTAAACAAGGACAGTAATAGGCCGAGGAGGAAGTCAGCTGGTGGGAGCCGGTCCCTCGGGGTCACGGCCCTGAGTGTGGACACAGCTGTGGGTGGTGGTGGGGGGGGTGTGGACGTGTGTCCGGTCGTCAGAGGAAAGGGCGTCAGCGGTCAGGGGGCGGGGGGGGTCAGGTCACTCGCGGAAGCATCACCACAGCCCCGCCAGCTGGGGCCACTTCCTCCCGGCCGTTGTGTATCTGATGGGCTCTCTCTCTCTCTCTCTCTCTCTCTCTCTCTCTCTCCACACGCAGGTCAGAAGACAGACTGCTGCCTGGCCAGGTTAGTGCGGCAAAGGAAGGAAACCCATTAGCTCTCTGAAATGCCGACGCGTGCTTCTCAGTGGCGACCGGCCGGAGCAGAGCAGGATATTTTTAGGCTGAATATTTTTGTATTTTTAAATTTCTTATCTATTATTTACTGACCTTTTTTCCCTGGGTTACGGGAGGAGCTTCTGGTGCAAAACAGAACTCATTTAGTACAGTTTTTAATATCGCTGGAATAGCCAGGTGCTGAGGCCTTTCCATTTTACATATGCACCAATCAGCCATAACATTATGACCACTGACAGGTGAAGTGAACAACACTGATAATCTCGTTATCATGGCACCTGTCAGTGGGTGGGATATATTAGACGGCAAGTGAACATTTTGTCCTCAGAGGTGATGGGCAAGCATAAGGATCTCAGTGACTTTGACAAGGGCCACATTGTGATGGCTACAAGACTGGGTCAGAGCATCTCCAAAACTGCAGCTCTTGTGGGGTGTTCCCGGTCTGCAGTGGTCAGTACCTATCAAAAGTGGTCCAAGGAAGGAAAAGTGGTGAACCGGCGACAGGGTCATGGGCGGCCAAGGCTCATTGATGCACGTGGGGAGTGAAGGCTGGCCCGTGTGCTCCGATCCAACAGACGAGCTACTGTAGCTCAAATTGCTGAAAAAGTGAATGCTGGTTCTGATAGAAAGGTGTCAGAACACACAGTGCATCACAGTTTGTTGCGTATGGGGCTGCATAGCTGCAGACCAGTCAGGGTGCCCATGCTGACCCCTGTCCACTGCCGAAAGCGCCTACAATGGGCACATGAGCATCAGAACTGGACCACAGAGCAATGGAAGAAGGTGGCCTGGTCTGATGAATCACGAGTTCAAGGTGTTGACTTGGCCTCCAAATTTCCCAGATCTCAATCCAATCGAGCATCTGTGGGATGTGCTGCACAAACAAGTCCGATCCATAGAGGCCCCAACTCGCAACTTACAGGACTTAAAGGATCTGCTGCTGATGTCTTGGTGCCAGATACCACAGCACACCTTCAGAGGTCTAGTGGAGTCCATGCCTCGACGGGTCAGGGCTGTTTTGGGACCTTCATGATATTAGGCAGGTGGTCATAATGTTATGGCTGATCGGTGTAGATAGTAATGTCATTTATGTAATTTGTATGCATTGTATTATACAAGTAATATATAAACGCAGGCCAGGAGAATACAGCAAATCCTGTAATAATTGTGTGTTTGTGTCTTTCATGACAATCAGCGGAAGAAGAAACTCCACTGTGCGGAAACAGGTACTCTTCACTTCCCGTTTTGCCTGTGTGTCTCTGTGTGGAGATCTTCTCTGTGAGACAAGCTGACTGATGCTGAGCGTTAGCGCTGGCTGACAGCCCTGTCGAATGGGAAGCGTCACGCCTCCCCGTCTCCCCCTGCATCACACACTGAGAGAATGGGTTCCTACCCGAGATGATGAATTAGCTCATTAATTAAGGCGCTGTGATGCTGATGGGATCGGACGCTGCGTCAGAGAGAGACAGAGAGGGAGAGGTCATTTACATAGACTGTCAGGAGATGAATTACAGTTGTGTTTTAAAGGAGACCGTCTTTTTAATATTGATTCATCGTCATCATCGGCCTTTATCAGCGGACTGCTGGGTGAAATCCTCTATACATTATAATTGTCATGATTGTCTCTTATTGTTGTGAAAGTTGGGTCTAGTCAGTTGGGCCTGTTGGCACAATCTCTCTCCCTCTCTCTCATTCATTTGGCTTTGCCACCCTGTAATCACTGTCTGACGGTGATTTAATTTTAGAAACTGTGCGTCTACTGAGTCATAACCGTATCACACACACAAATAACTCGCTCGCAGACGCACTCACACATGACAACTTGCTCACAGACGCACAACTCCTCACAGCTCCCTGCTGTGTCCTGGCTATAGCGCCAGCGCTGCCCCCTAGTGGGGCTCCATTGCACGGGTTGTGTTCTGTACTCCGCAGTTTAACCCCATGTTTCCCAAACTGTTCCTGTCCGGACTAGTCCAGCACCTGTGTCCATTGTGCACCTGCTCATTAATGTTACAACCTGTAGTTCTGTACAGTGTGAATAGAATCACTCACATATATCGATTATATTAGTGTCTTGACACTAGATATTGAAGTCCTGTGATCAGGTGTCTCTTGAAACGAAAACCCTCACGGCCGGCCCCAGTATGTTTAATAAATACGTAATAAAGGCAAGAGAGAGGCAGGGTAGGGCTCCATCGTCGAGCAGGTTCAGGATCTTGAGTAACAAGTCGAAAAATAACTACATGTCCGTACAAGTTTGAACAGACGAGATTTGACTAAGAACACAGGCCTGTAACCACGGAAGTTAATTAGCTTTTTCTCTTATAGCTAGTTTATTTTATTTATTTATTTATTTATTATTATTAAATGTGTTTCGGTGGTGCTAATTAGTCCCAGCAAACCAAATCAAATACACAATCAACACCATGGATGCCGCTGTCCCGGGGGGAACCAGGCGCTGACAGGCCAGCCCACTCTGTGTGGGAGTGATGGTGAAATGGGCCCTCGGGATCCTGACGTGGCGCTCTGGCACAAAATACCAAATTAATAAATAGATACCAAGCGTTCTCCTAGCAAGCCCCGTGTCTGCCGCTCGCTCTCCGCGGCATGCAGGCTGCTGTGGAGCGGCGGCTACGAGCAGGTTTAGGACATCTGTGACAGACTCGTGCATCCCCTGGCATCCGTTTGCTTGGTTTGTTTTATTTTCATTCATTTTGTTTGTTATGTTGTGTTTTGTTTTTTACGAGGGGTTTAAAGAGCTTGAATCCTTCTTACTTTCCTGAACCTGAACTCTCTCTCTCCCTCGCAGGACTCCAGTCAAGTCATCCCTCTGATGGTCGAAAGCAGCATTCGGTTTATCAGCCGCCATGGTACGTTGCCTCCTTGTGACCTTCTGGGACTTTCGTCGCTTGAGTCAGAGTGAAACGAGAACTTGGGATTTTTAAAAATAAGTTGTGATTTCGACAGCCTGGACTGGAGTCGAAAGTCAGTCAAATATGTATTCCTGAAACCGAAAGGATTAAAACGATTTCTGACATTTCCTTTTTTAATCAAACACGCATGTTTATTTTTGATCGCAGCTATTGTGTGTGTTGCTGTAAGTGTGTTACTGTACCATTTAATGCACATGTACTGTGAACTCCTTACCAGCTTTGCAAAGTCATAAGAAACTTTACACTGAGACACTGAATTAGATTTATTCTGAGGCAGAGAGGTTACTGCACCGGTCAATTCGTGTTTTCAGAGAAGGATAAAATGCAGTCACTGGAGTGTGTTTGTGGTCTGTCTCCCGAAAAGGGCGCTAACCTCTCATGTCTCTCACCATGGTTTAAAGTGTTTCTGAGACTCAGGATGCTCTCTCGCCTCCGAGAGGTGCTGCGAAGCATGTGCGTGTGCGTGTGTGTGTCAGAACCCGTTAACACATTCCTGTCTCTTGCCCTCCCCCACAGGTCTGCACCATGAAGGCATTTTCCGAGTGTCGGGGTCCCAGGTGGAAGTCAACGACATCAAGAACGCCTTCGAGAGGGGTGAGCTTTTCAACCCACAGCCCCACCATCTGACACTCGCTGGCCTGTGCTTCGGTGTGCGTCTGTATGATGCAAGAGGACAACGCACAGCCTGCTTTATTGCACACGGTGTATATTAACTGTGGAGCTCTGCGCTGCACGGCCTTCTGGGACGGTTCATAGTTTAAACTGTGTCGAAGCTGTGAGATTGTGGGATTGAGTCCACAGCGACAATATGGGTTTTGACACGAGGACAAATAGTGAATCTTCTCCGGATCGGCGTCGTCCGGCTGTGGCGCACATGCGTTCGGTTAGAGAGAGCACCGATCCTAAATCCCGCGGTGTTGCGTGTGTCTGCAGGAGAGGACCCCCTGGCGGGCGATCAGAATGACCATGACATGGACTCCATCGCCGGGGTGCTGAAGCTGTACTTCAGAGGGCTGGAGAACACCCTCTTCCCAAAGGAGATCTTCCATGACCTCATTTCCTGTGTCTGTAAGCATCTGGACGGCTCAACATCAGCACTTCCTGTCTGCTTGTCTCTTTCTCTCTCTGTCGTATGTTTCTGCACACCGGAACAAGTCTGCTTCACATCCACAGGCCCTTTGGTAATTGTTTTGTCTTGTCTTGTTGTGACAGCCCTGGACAGCCTGCAGGAGAGAGCCATGCACATCCACAAAGTCCTGCTGTCTCTGCCCAGCCCCACGGTGGTCATCATGAGATACCTGTTTGCCTTCCTCAACCAGTGAGTTCCCCGTCCCGTCCGCACCTCCAATCGCACGGCCCGTTACTGTAACAGCAGCTCACAGTTAAGATCTCAGGGCCGCGCCTCCCCAGAAATCCCGTCCAAGGGCACCCCAGGAAAAGACACATGGGAAAAATGAAATGCTAAAGGCGTCAATAAACCGTGGACTTTTCATTTATTCTAAAGAAATAAGTGTTTGTTTTGATGGTAGTCTAAGTCCACATTTACAGTATGGCTGAAGTCACTTCCTCCCTAAAAGGAAACACACTAAAGCAAAGTCATTTCCCTGCGTTTTGCCTGTATGTAGTGAGAATAGAGGGGGGGCCCTGGAGAGGATCTGACAACGGCCAGCCTCTCGTTAGGAGCGCTGCTAATGAGAGCCAGATGAGCGCACGGGATAATTAGAAACCTGAGTTCACTGTCGGGGATGGGCACATAAATATCCGTCGATTTCACCATCGGCCTCGGCCCCCCATCCCGTCCCCTCCGCTCTGATGTCTGGATTCTTTATCGGAGCCGACAGCGGGTGATAAAGTGGGGCGTCTTTGGGGGAGGGGGGTGTGGTCCTGGTCTCGGTGGCCACAGGTTCCCTCTGTGGAGTAAAAGCACTGTGGAGGAGGGTCGTGGGTCACTGAAAATCAGCCCTTATTCCTGACACACGATCCGGCTCTGAATTATAGACCCAGCGCTTTAGAACAAAAAGGAGGAGTTGAATGAAGAGAAAAGGCATTGGGTAATGTATTACATTGCGGGAGGTGGGGAGAGAAAGGGAGGGAGAGACTGAGAGGGAGAGATGGAGGCAGAGGGAGAGTGAAAGGAAGGGAGGCAGAGGGAGAGGGAGATAAAAAAGGAAGGGAGGGAGGGAGGGAGAGGGAGTGCGAAAGGAAGGAAGGGAGGGATGGAGAGGGAGCGCGAAAGGAAGGAAAAGGAGGGAGGGAGAGGGAACATGAAAGGAAGGGAGGGGGAGGCAGCATGAAAGGGAGGGAGAGCGAAAGAGGGAGGGAGAGAGACTGAGAGAGACTGAGAGAGGGAAGGAGAGGAATTTTCCCCCCTTTATTATTGCAGTAGTGGTTGCCCCTGGTGTAGGATTTTCTCCACCAAGGCCCATTCGAACAAGTAGTGGCCCTGCGTGCGCGGGGCCCCCCGTGCGTGCTCAGACGTGTACACACGTGTGTTTGTATGTGAAGGTGTACTGATGTCCCGCTTGTCTGTATCCCCAGCCTGTCCCAGTACAGCGAGGACAACATGATGGACCCCTACAACCTGGCCATCTGCTTCGGCCCCACGCTGATGTCGGTCCCCGAGGGCCAGGACCAGGTGTCCTGCCAGGCGCACGTCAATGAGCTCATCAAGACCATCATCATCCACCACGAGAGCATCTTCCCCGGTCCCCGCGAGCTGGAGGGGCCCCTGTACGACCGGGGCGGCGTGGCCGAAGAGTGCGGGTCAGTGTGGGGCCGCGGGGATACAACTTCAGCAACGGCAAACACCCTGAACACAATAGAGCACACAAAGCAACTCGAGTCAAGAGGATAATAATCAGAAGCACTGCTGCTGTCCGTAATGTAAAGTCCATGTATGGATATTTACACCCATAGAGTCCTGCCTTAATAGGAACTCCGCAGCGGCCCGGTTTTTACATCCAAATGTAGGGCGGGCTGATCGATATTATTGAAGCAAAGGAAAGGCTGTCAGGGGTGTCCGGGGGGGGGGGAAAAGCTGTGATGTAATTTCCTGTCCCTTGGGCTGGAGGTTAAAGGCTAACACTGCTAGTCATTTTACCAAAGACTCTGGTCGTAGAGATCAAACTGAGAAAAACCTTGAAATGTGATATTTTTCTAGTCTTTTAGAATCTAATTTTGCGTGACTTTTTTAAATGTTCTTTCCCAGCCCTTAAGTCTCTTGTTAAACTCTATTCAAGGAGCTTAAAGAATAGGAGAATAAGAAGAAAAAACAAACAAGAAAAATCCTTTTATTTAGGTTTATCCTTTTCTTTTCAGGGATAAAGCTTAGTCAACTTTTGAGTCTAATCTCCACCCAGGTTTAACTGGCTCTCTTGGCGTCTGTAGCTGCAGTTCATACGAATCCCAGCCGCCTCGAGAACGAGAGACTTTCCCTCCGGATGCGAGAGGCTGTCCTCCTCGTGCTGGAGTTGCGTGAACGGTCCGTGTGGACGGAGAACGTACAGTGGCGTCTAGTCCAGAAAATCCCTTTAAGGAGTGAAAAACACACCGGCTGCATCCCGAGCTTCCAGGGGGCATTTCAGCCAGACAGTGTGTTTGCCTCGATAAATAATTTATATGTGAGACACAAGCCTCTGAACTCAGGTGGATCCGGAGGCTAAACAATCGTGATTTTCTAGCAGACTGGAGATGGCTGCGCTGTGTCTCGAGACAGAGTAACAATAAAGGTTAAGACTCGGGAACAGTAATAGACTGCAGACTCGTAGCACGTAATGCTTTGCCGGAGAGAGTTCGAGGAAGGGAGGCACGAATGCCAGGTCTGTGAGTCCCCCTCTCTAACGCACACGAGCGAGCCGGGCAGCAGGAGAGCAGGTTTTGAAAGCAATAACACCCCTGCTGTGATCTGAGCAGCTCGGGTTTCTGGATCAACACACGGCTGGAGTTTATAGGACTCGGGGCAAGACTGAAACACTGGCCGCAAGGGGAGAGAGACAGAGCGCTGAGCACTGACTGACTGCAGGTGTTGGGGCTGGGGGCTCTGTTCTGTCCCTCCAGGCCCTCCCCTTGTGTTTGTTTTTCTGCACACGAATGCTCGGTCAGTTTCCGGTCGCCCTCAGTCCAAAGTGAAAGGCAAGAACTCCTGCCTATCGGCCGATTTCCCCCGTTCCCCCCAGCAGCCGAACAGACTGGCGCCGAGCAGGGATTTTTAAAAGCTGTTGCAGACTAGGAAGCGACTGCGCAGACATGACACATCGGTAGAAATGGCTGTGGAAACGCACCTGTTGAGTCGGCCTTCTACTGTTTTTGGAATCGCACAACCCCCCACTCACTCACACTCCACTCTCTCTCTCTGTCGCACACGCACACGCACACGCACACACACACACACACACACACACACACTTTCTCTCTCTCTCTCTCTCTCTCTCTCTCTCTCTCTCTCTCTCTATCACACACACATACACTCATATACTCACACATTCAAATCCGGTCAAAAATACATTAAGCCCATATATTAAGTGGCAGAATATCTCTCAATTTTTTCCTTTCTCATTCCTGTATTGTTAATATGGTTGGCAGAAGCATTTGGAGCCGCTTAAACTCTAGCTTTGTTATTCATGTCTTCCTGGAATGTGGGATTAGGGAGCGGATCCGCTCTATCTCTTTCCTTCAGCCTCCTTCGCTCCCGATACAGCATCGTGCTGCTCGTGCTCTTCGATTTACAACTGCGTCTGGAGTGCACGTCTCTATTCCCCTCTTGACGGCTCTTGTTGTCGTGTTTTGCAGCGACGGCCCCCACGCCGAGCCGCCGGTGTCCGAGGACCTGGTGCCAGACACGGTGTCCGAGCACCACAACAGCGAGGACGGTAAGTGCCAGCACAGCCCTCTCCCGGCAGGCACGGCAACAACCTGCTTTTCCACTGCCGATTTGTGCTTTTCGGTGCCTTGCAATTGCTGCTTGAATTTCTGCTATAAAAAGAAACGACACAAAACATTAAAAAACCTGAGTCATTCTCCATCCTTTGAGACAGCAAAGTGCTTAAACACACAAGCTTCCGCAACTAAAAATAACCTGCTCATCTTCAAGGTCTAGCTTGGTTATGGATGCTTACATTTATACTAATCCTGTCCTTCAGGCCCCGCCTCCAATTTGTCCTTCAGGCCCCGCCTCCAATTTGTCCTTCAGGCCCCGCCTCCCTCTCAGACTGCAGCACTGTGTTCTTCTGGCTTGGCGTGGCTGGCTCGCTCTGTAACTCTCGCTTCTCTGTCCCTCTGGCGCTAACCCCCCCAGGGCGCTCGCTCGTTTCAGAGTCGGAGCCCATCGAGGCCATCGCCCGCTTCGACTACTCGGGCCGCACCCCCCGCGAGCTGTCCTTCAAGAAGGGCGCGTCTCTGCTGCTGTACCAGCGCGCCTCCGATGACTGGTGGGAGGGACGGCACAACGGCGTGGACGGACTGGTCCCGCACCAGTACATCGTGGTCCAGGACACGTAAGCATCCCCCCGCCTCCTGCACGAGGAGATACGCTTGGTTAACCTCTGCAACCTCTTGCACACTTATTAGTCATTCGTGATCCCTACATTTGTTTGGCAGTTTTAATTTGGTTTTTTTATCTATAGATCTTTTTATAACGTGGTGTGAGTTTTATTAATTTCAATAGTATTTTTTGGTATTATCCTTTTTATTATTATTTATATCACTGAGTTTCCATCGGGCCGCTTCGCAGTTCTGTGTTCATGTCCCACGAGGCCCTGGGAGCCCAGTTGAGAGAGTTGTTGGCGCGGGGGCTCTTGGCCGGCTCGGCCCGGCTCACCGCGGTGCTGCTCTGTGTTCTTGCTCCAGGGAGGACGGCTTCACCGAGCGAGGGAGTCCGAAGGCGGAGCTGGAGGTGGCGTCGGACGGGCCCCTGGCGGAGGAGAAAGTGTCCGCTAGGGGCAGCGTGAGCTCGCCCACAGGAAGCCACGTGGCAGACATCTACCTGGCCAACCTCAATAAGTAAGAGTCGGGCTCGGGCAGGTGGGCTTGTGTGCTCAGTCCCGCGAGTTCGTGAGTCCCCCCTGCCGGCCCCCCACCCCACGTGACCATACACCCCATCACCCCCCATCACCCCCCTCCCCCCCAGTATAAATTATAACCTGGTGTTATATAGACTTTTATTTTATTATTATTATTATTTTTACTTGGTTATTTACAACAGATGACATATAATTGGTTAATATTCAATTAAATAATGAATCTGCTGTCCCCATCTGGGTTACGCGTCTTGCTAGGAGTGTTTACTCTCCTCCGCTGCTGCTTCTAGGCTGTTCTCACAGCTGGCGTCTCCCAGCTCGGTAACCCCCTCTCTGTCTCTCTCTCTTTCTATCTCTCTCTCTCTCTCTCTGTTCTCGCTTTCTCTGTGCGTCTCAGGATGAGAAAGCGCCCAGATACCGGCAGTATCCGCAGGGCCTTCCGCACCGAGGGCCTGGGACTGGGCACCGGGCCCAGTGATGGGACCCCGGGGGCCACGGCCGGGCTCCGGACCACCTCCATGCCGGTGGGCGGCCTGCCGAAAGAGGGGCCGGACAAGAGGCCCGTGAGCGCCCACAGCGTGCTCAACTCCATCACGCGCCACTCGTCGCTCAAGAGCAAGGTGGAGAGCCCGCAGTTCCGCAAGACGGCCAGCGCCGGGCGCTCCAAGAGTTTCAGCAACCACCGGCCCCTGGACCCCGAGGTCATAGCGCAGGTAGAGCACAGCTCCCAGGTGGGCACCGCCGCTCTCCCCTCGCGTGGCCGCGTCCCTGCGCCGCCGCCCGCCGCTCAGCTGCTGCCTTGTGTTTTGGCTGCTGTGTTTGTTTGAAGATGCATCCGATCTGAGAGACAGTTCATGGGGAAAAACGAAGAGGAGGTTTATTTTATTTAGTTTCAGTTAGTTTTTAAGGTGTTTAAAATGCCGGGTGTCCTGCGTGCGGCCGCAGAGGAGAGCGAGAGACTGAAAGTCTCTGAGGTCCAGACGTGATCGTGACAGTGAGGGCACTTTACACCCCGTGTCGTCCACATGTCACTCATTTCGCTCAGTAATCGTGTTTTAAAGCCGCTGCGGCACGTCGAGACTGTGGTACTAGAGCCGGTGTTCAGTGCTCTGTAATCCGGCACTGGCCTGGCCTCGTTCATCTAGTGTATTACCTTTCCACGGTGATCACGTGACCCCTTTGTACCAGGCTATCGTTTCAAGCTCTTCTGCCGTCTAACCTGAAGTTGTTTTTGTCGTACGCCCAAAGAAACAGTGTCCTCTCGGCTTTCACACACACAGTTTAGGAATTGTGCTCGGACCGCCGGCCATGCCCCTCCCACCCCCTCTCATCTGTGAATAATTGGGCTCTGTGCGTCTCGTCTCTGCAGCAGCGGCTCCTGGTTTTTCTCTGCAGCCTAAACATCGCCGAGCCGGTTCCCCCAGAGTCTCTGCCTGTGGTAACACGATCGAGCCTCTAACGTTACATGGGCGGAAGAACGGACAATCGCCTGCATTGTGAACGCGAGGGACCAGTTACAAATCCACAATCTGAGCCGTGGTCGGGGTTGAGCGAGAGGGACGCGATTATAGATCAGCGTCTGCAAGAGACCCAGTCAGGGACGTCAAGGCACAGGCCTTTTGAAATCGTGAATTCGATGATTTTTACTTTTCCCCTTCTCGGAGAATGTGTGTTTCGGCATCCATTCAGAGTAAACGATAGGTTGACGCATCCTGGAGAGAGAGAGGGAGAGAGATGGAAAGAGGACAGAGACAGAAACGGAAGGAGGACAGAGTATAGAAAAAGCCTTTTGATGCTTTTGATGTTACATTTTATGTTTTGATTGTTTTTTGGTGTCTTTTGTGAAAGCCTGCGTAATAAACCCCGGTGCTTCACTCCAGCTGTGACCTCACGCCTGTGGCCCCCGGTCTCTCCCTCTCCTCCCCCCCGCAGGACATCGAGGCCACGATGAACACGGCACTGAACGAGCTGCGTGAGCTGGAGCGCCAGAGCAGCGTGAAGCACACCCCCGACGTGGTGCTGGACACGCTGGAGCAGCTGAAGAGCAGCCCTGGTCCGGGCCCCACCTCGGAGCCGTCCAGCCCCCTGCACGCGCGGCTGCTGCGGGAACCCGACAGCTCCCAGCACCCCCTGCAGCGCAGCTCCAGCTCGGCCAGCGACGGGCCCAGCACCTTCCGCCCCGTCAAGACCCCCAAGCAGCAGGCCCCGCCCCCCGGCCGCGACGCGCGCCCGCCCGCCACCCGCCCCAAGCCCGTCGTCTTCCCCAAGACCGCCTCGGCTGGCCCACCCATGGGCTCCCCCACCTCCACCACGCCGCCCACGCCCCCGCCGCCACCGCCGCCCTCTGACAAGTCCTGCCCCGTGTGAGACCGCCCCCCACTCCACCCTGCCCCGCTTCCCACTGCGGGGGGGGCCGAGAGGATGCTCACAGAGAGGCTCTGGAGGCCTGGAGAGCGGCCGTCAGGGATTTAATTTCTTTGAGTAGTAATGGGGGGGAATTTCCGTGCGCTTTTCATTTTGGGAGGGATGGTGCCAGGCAGAGCAGTGCATCGTGGGAACTGGCCCCTTGTTCATCTTGATTTGGTCTTTAATCTTTGTTTGATGTATAGATGTTTAAACGAACCTCCGTTTGGATACAACTTAAACCTTTCCCCTCGTCGCCCTCTGGAGAAACCGGACCAGGACATTTCAGGAAAGACTTTTGATTTCCCACAGATTGGCTTTGTTTGTTTTGGATGTTGTTTCTGTAAACAGCGGCCATATTGGCTGTTGACTGACTGACTGCTCCGAACAGCTGTGGAAGTGGGCCAGACTGACGCACGAGAGGCTTCACACGCCGCTCCCGTCGGGAGAGACCAGATCCCTCTGTGCCGACAGAGAAACGCATCTTGGACGTTCCAAATGGATCCGTTCCTCGAGACGAGACCAAAAGGGTCTTTCTCTTCTGTGAAAGTGGACAGTTTCTGGACAGAGAGGGACGACAAGACACTGACTTTTGTGTTTGTTTATCTGTCCGGGGAGCGGGGGGGTTGGTTTGTTTTCCCCGTTTACATTTTTCTCTTCTTTAAATCCGGCCCCGTCAGACGTTTTCAGGTTGTGATCTCACCGAGGGGAGTGGAGAAGGCTTCTCTTTGTTCTTTCTGATCTCATTCACGGGGAATTTATTGGGCCGAGGGTGGGTTGGTTGTGACCCAGTGCCAAATGGTGAACGCGTCCCCCGAAGCACATGAACACAAGCCCTGCGCTTCAGCAATACCAGCACAGCAGTGACACGTGTAGCTCCTGTGATCTTCCTTCTCTGTGTAGCTTAGACAGCGAATATCAGTAATAATGTACAAACAGACTCTGAGACACAGTGGTCTCTGCCTTTGTGTGGGAAGGGGGGAACGGAAAGAAAGAAAGAAAGACTTGACTGGCCGGGAGCAGAATAAAAACAGACGGCCGTGGTGGCGTTGACAGGCGGACACTGTTTCTATTCTGGGTTTAATGGGATCTCTGTAGCTGAAGTCAAATTTTGCTAGTTATGCAAATCGAGCCAACTGTCAACTCTGTGAAGACGAGTCTGCTGTGTGGAGAACAAAGGCAGGGTGTCCAGAGGACGGCAGCAGCATGGCGCAAACTACAATAAATAACATAAATAAAAGCCATTAGATCTTCCAGGATAGCAGTAGCAGCTCCTAAACAATGCTCCTTTTGTACGGTCATGTCAGTGTCTGTCAGAAACAAGCAAAACCACAATAAAAATATCTATCCTGTACGTGCAATCATGTTAACTGGAATAACGGGACACAACGTCTCTTCAAATCATGGAAAACAGATCAGAAAAATGTGCGTCGAGTGAAATCGGAGCACAGGAAAATATATATTTTTATATGCTGTAATTATTCTCCAGTGCGTTTGGATTGTAAGTGTCAATGCCCTGTTGTGATGTTAGATGAGTTCATGAATGATTCCATGATGCTATACAGTACATGTGCGTGTTATATAATCGCCCATTTACCGTCATTGTTACACGACAGCGTGGCAGATTAAATTCATCGCTCTGAGCAGATTGTCACCGCAGTCGTTCTGATGATGGATTCAATTTTCATTTTTTCAGGAACTAAATCTGCTTTGAAAATGGAGGTGAAGGTGAAACAGGTTTAATCTCTGACCTTTGCCCTTTATTGGAGCAGCCCATTGGACAGCATTGAGGTTTCTCTAGATCTGCTATGGGAAAAGGAAGTCACTGTATCTGTAGCTCTGTTTATTATTATTATTTTGCAGAACTGTTGGGGGGAAGAAAAAAATATGTAAGAAAATAATTTCTATCAGCATGTGGCGTTTCCCCAAATCATCTGGGTCGATGATACCATAGCGTGCGATTTGCTTTTGGAAAAACATCTGTACAGCTGTGGCTGTGTGCTTTACTCTCAGTAGTGCCAGCGTTAGCCGTGTTGCTTTGCATTTCCTATGTCGGAGTCCCTCGGGGGAGCGTCTCGGAGCCGGAGGTGTCCGTCTGCAGCAACGGATCGACTCCAGGCCGACAAACCAGCTTCGGCGTCCTCAGGGCTTATTGGCATCCGGCAAGAAACACAGCCACAAACGCACACGCCACTTGGGGTTCCTCTCCGTGTTACCAGGAAGCTTTAGGAGATTAACTGGGGGAACGAAAATAAATCATTCCATGTCTGCATTTTATTTTTTTAAGCTTAAGCATTACAAATATGGATGGATTATTTGTACTTGGCTATTAATTACATTTGAGTTTTTATTGCATTATGTTTATGTTCTGTACAGGTTTTCTGCTGTGGGTCACCACAGGTCATGTATTAAAACCGTCATTTGCCTTCTGTTGCCACGATGTTCAACAGTGCCGGGGGTTCCTATGAATTTGGGGGCGAGGCCAGGGGGCTGCTGTATTTCATCAGCTTCTCATGACCTGGACACAGAGTATCCGTGTGTCTCCATTGAGCTGGTTCAGCCGAGTCAGGGATAGAGCTGAGCACGGTTATAGAAGCCCCTTTGCCCTCGTGCGTCCCAGGAGTGCTCACTGCTCTTAGACGTGGGTGGAGGAGGCGTTGGGCTTTTATCCTCCGGCACCGACCCGATTAATCCATGCAAAGCGGCTAACTGGCGGACAGGTAGCCGTGATCTAGACCGCTCAGGGGATTTGCAAACAGACTCAAACAAAACAAACACACCATTGAAAGCGATGAGTCTGCAGGAACCCCCGCTCTCTCTCTCTCTCTCTCTCTCTCTCTCTCCATTTTTTCCTCCCTCAGCAGTTGCCAACCGATCCACACCCATCAGCCCCCAATAAACAGCTGGCACAGTCGCAGACACTGTGGACCCCCGCAGGGCTCGTCCTGTTGAGATTAAACTGTCGCAGGAATGCAGGAAACTACGGAATCTGTTTTGGTCGAAAACTGGAGTTTTTATTATTTTTTAATCATGATTGATGATTTATTATTTTAATAAAATGTTCAGACATTCCTCTCCCCTCTCAATGTAACTAACTTCTTTAAAATGGAATAATTGTACCTGTGGGTATTTATGACTGCATTTTAGTCAACCTTCTTGAGACGACAGTCAAGAAACAATGTAGGTAAATGGGTGGGTAGGATGTGTACATAGAGCGACCTCTCCTACTGTGTAATGAAACTGGATTTCAGTGTTTTGGCAGTGTAGGACAAATGGCTTTAGCGTACAATATACAGTAGGGAGCGCTAAGATAAATGCTTCGTAGTTTTCTTTATTTGTCTGTTTTTATTTTCCCATAATACCGTGCAGTTGGCTTCGCCCTGATTTGTGGTTTCCTTTCAGGACTCTAAGGTCAAAGTGCACGATGCACTTGAAATTGCCATGGTGTGCTTGTGAAATGGTTGAGTGAGGATTTTTTTTTTACTTTATATTATTATTATTATTATTATTATTATTATTATTAAATCTGTATTTCTTGTCAATTAAAAAATAAAAAAGACAACAAAAAAAGACTGTAACGTCAAATATATTTATAGTTGTCGAATGTCTATATATTACCTGAATAAACCTGTGTTGAAATGTACTTTGTATATACAATGTTGTACATGACAGAGGTACATGATTCTTTTTTTGGTACAATATTGTACAGTTATAGCAATAGTAGTCGACTCTGGAATAGACCTTATATAAGTATATGTGTAGTTCTTGTAGTATTTTTTTTTAATAAACATTGCTTGCTATAGATACCGTTGGCTCCTTTTTTTGCCTTCATTTCTTCCCGTTTACTGGTTTGGTTCGGCTCGTCCGATGGGCTGTCTGGTCTGACCCCCGCTGTCCAGTTTGTGCCTCGCCACGTGACCTGGACACGTGTGACTGAGCTGTGACCACCCCCAGCCCTCGATGGCGGGTTCCTCTGACCTCGTGCTGTTCTCAGAAATGCTCGTGTGGGTCTCTCTCCGTCGGGACGCAGTGGGGAAATCCCTGACCGGCCAGATGAAGCACGAAAACAGAAGTCACATCCTCTTTGGGGCTGAGAGGGGTTTCCTGTTAAGGCCATCCTGTCCAGCTGACAAGTCCAGAGAATAGATCCCAAGAGGAGGAACCCAGGAGGGCCAGCGAAGAGCGTCGAAATACAGAGCAGGGGCCCGGTCACAGGTCGGGGCCTTTTTGGGTGCCTTCATAAAGTGAGGGCCCAGGTCGGAGGTTAGCTGTGGTCTGTGGGTCAGTGTGTGGGCGGGAAAAGGATCTAACGGGACGTGTGGGGGGCAGAGTGTATTGATGAGGTCATTTTCTCCAACTGTCGATTATATCTCCCAATCTACTTATCAGCCTGCACTCTCACTAAGCCGTTTAGAAAACAATGTGCAGGTGTAAAAACCTCAAATAAATCCACTAACTAATCGATAGGTTGTCTATTGGATAGTGAAACGTGTATTCCAGTACTGATGAGCATCTGCATGTTGACATGAAACCAACCCATGGGGCTCCAACAAGGACCTACTGTTGTGTATTGTGGGGTTTTACTGCCCTCTTTTGGACAAAATTAGCAATTGGTAAATAAGTAAATAAACATGCCTAATCATTGTCATTTAACTAAGCACTCAATTGGTTTCTTAATCACTTTGGTTTTGTTCCTGTGTGAAAATGATTTGATATTTTTATGTTAAAGAAACGGGAAACCAACAACAGCAGCAAATATCTAGTCTGGAAAGTCTCCCTACAGCGGAGTTGAGGGGTCATTTGAATGTGGCCCCTTCGTGGATAAAGTCCCCCGGGGGATGGATGACGCACAGCTGATCATGTGCTCAGTGGAACGCAGATGTTTACACTGCATTCCATCTGCGCAACATTGTGTCACTGCGTTTCAGTTCAAACATGAGCCGTTTCTGCCCTGTGCGTTTTGTCCGCCTGTCTCTTTAAGGACCGGTACACAAGGAAGTGTCTGATCCAAAGCGAAAGCGGCTCCAGTTCCTGAACTGCTGCTCTGCTGCCCGAGCTCTCAATCCGGTGTGACTTCGCTAGAAAAGAGAAGTTTTATCGGTGTGTTTTAGGGGCGCCGGTCCAGCCGAGGCGAAATAAAGAGGTGAAGTGGTTTGTTGGTTGTCTGTGCGACCCGTGTTGTGAACGGGGTTTATTATTGAACTGTGTTGTCCGACCACAACACGTGTCCTTCGACATACATACAGGCAGGCAGGGCAGCGATCAGTAAGTGGATGGGTGCTGTTTTACATGTTTCGGGCATGTTGTTTTACATGTTTCAGGCATGCTGTTTTACATGTTTGAGGCATGCTGTTTTACATGTTTCGGGCATGTTGTTTTACATGTTTCAGGCATGCTGTTTTACATGTTTAAAGCATGTTGTTTTATATGTTTCAGGCATGCTGTTTTACATGTTTGGGGCATGCTGTTTTACATGTTTCGGGCATGCTGTTTTACATGTTTCGGGCATGCTGTTTTACATGTTTGAGGCATGTTGTTTTACATGTTTCGGGCATGCTGTTTTACATGTTTGAGGCATGCTGTTTTACATGTTTCGGGCATGTTGTTTTACATGTTTCAGGCATGCTGTTCATGCTGTCGATGCCGAGTGGGGGGAGAGGGGAGCTGCTTGAAACACAGTCCGCTGAGCCTTTAGACCGACTTATGATGGATGTGTGTTAAAAGTCTAAAGGAAAGCTCGATAACTCATTATATTGTATATATATTATTATATATTATATTATATTGATCAGTTGTGCGACTATGCCCATATTGATATCAAGCTCGGTCTTTTCATTTCATAGGGAAGGAGAACATATAGCGTAACGCACTACAAGTGTTGTCATATGTGACCAACAAATTGCAACCCCCAGAAAAGTGTAAAACGGGCAGCATCACAGGGGACTCAAACGTGTTTTAAGTGACAGTCAAAATACATGTTGAATAATTAACACTTGTGAGTTTGTTGGAAATCCCAGTTATACATCAGCATCAGTCAGTCTGACTGCCTAGTGTCCTGCCCTGTAATTGAATGTGCTTTAATACACTGTACTATACTGTCTGTGATGCACTATATTGCATTGTTTTATAATGTACTGTGTAGACTGTATTAAAGTACCTTATTGTGATCTACATCAACTGACTGTGTGTATCATTGTACGAGACTTCCTCTGCCTAGAGCAGAATCTGAGAGTATCTGAAGAGTAATAATAATAGTATTGTCATGCTGATGAGTTTGGCTGCAGAACAACCCTTTTCCCAGCAGTAAAGCTACACAGATGGACATGAGTTGTCTGACACAGATTACAATGCAAGCACACTTCACAACACTGCGTGTGCAGCGCCAGGCCGGGTGGCACCTCGGCCAGTGGGGCCAGTGCCAACACATCTTCGGTGGGACACTAATCATCGTGAAAATGGAAAAATGAAATGTGCCGGTATCTGAGTAATGTGAACAGAATGACATTTGTAAAGTAGGTCAAAGTAACGTTGGGATTTTTTTCTCTGTCCGACTTGTTCCTCAGGCAGGAAGTCGAAGGCTTCCTCTGATGTCTTATTAGATTGCGACATCTTTCGCAACCGCGTTAATTCCTCGCCACCTGTGTGGACCGCGAGTGAGAGACTTGCTGCTCCAGTGTTCGCTGTCGTGCTCTACCAGAAGGTAAGTGTTTTTATTTTACTTTATCACTGACTTTATTTACCCACAGTAGAAAGTTTGAATAATGTATACACTTGCTGTTACAATATGGCCCTTCTCTGTGAGCTACAACGATCCTAAAATAATGCAATTAATCTCGACAGTATGCAAACATCTCTCTCTCTCTCTCTGACTAAAAACATAACTCATCTCTAATTAAGCACAAAATCACAACTTTGTTTCGCAAAGTGATGCGAGTCTGTTTCTTCACTGTTTGACTGTAATCAAAGGATTGTGTTGAAGTTACTGTAAAGCTTTGCAGGTGTTCTTCAGTAAATAACAGACAGGTGAGGTAGGTGTGTGTTTACGAGATATTCTTATCGGAGTGTGTTTTTGTTGTCATAGGTATTTCAGATTCTCCTGGACAACTTCCGAAATATGTTTTTGTTGCCCCATTGTGTGCCGAGTCTCTTAGCGAAGCCGAAGAGTTGCGATTATAATTCATGAGATGTTAAGTGCATTGTTTTTCAATACTGTGGAGTCTAGACAAGCGATGCGCTGCAACACCACTGCACAACGGAGACATCACAACCTGTAATGAAGAATCATAGAACTCGTCACTCACCTGGCGCTCAGACCCATCTGTGGCTGTTGAATTTGCGTCTGTGCTCCTCTCTCATGTGTAGAAATAACGGTGGTGTTTTTCCGTTAAAATGTGTCTTTGGACAAGCGGAGTGTGTTGTGATAAAGGAATACAGGCACAAGGTATCCATTGTGTGTGAGTGACTACAGAATGGGGGATAACAGCTGTATATTTATATATCCATTCAGCTGCTGTGCCTTTATTGGGTGTCACAATTGTTGTACAGTAGTTTGAACCAATGCCTCTGTGGAGAACTCGCATATGTGCAATATACATGTTATGTTTTGACATATCTGTGATCTATTTAGAGTATAATATAAATATAGAAACATGAGAGATATCTGAGTTTCCCACATGGGCCTCCAGCTTACCATCATGTGTGCGATATGATTTGCTCTCTGTTCTTCCAGTGCAAACCTGAAGCCACACTTGGTGAGAACTTCGTCAGCCGATAAAATGATGGCCAGCACTGCTAACTTCCTCTGGTCCCCTGGGGACATCCTGGGACAGGGGGCCACTGCCAGTGTGTATAAGGCTCGCAACAAGGTACAGTGACAACACTAACTTGCACTTCCAAGCTTCACCTGTCACTTTCTGGGCCCTTAATCCATTCCTCACAGGCCCTCCCTGCCTCCCCTTGCCCAGTTGTGTGTCTCCATTGCAACCTTTGGCAGGAAACCAGCATAATATTATCACTGACCGAAGTGCCAACCTCACCACACTGTCCCGTGTTTCAAACAGCCTTCCTGTCTGATTAAGAAGCACAGGCCCAAGGCATTCTGGGTATCAGCCTTTGCTTCTCAGCTAACCAAGTGCAAGCAGTAGACTCAGACCTCCCTCATTGTTAGTTTTTTCACAGTGACAGCTTCAAGCCCATCTCTCCCTATTTCATTTTGTCAGAAAACGGGCGAGCTGGTGGCCGTCAAGGTGTTCAACAACATGAGCTACATCCGCCCGTACGAGGTGCAGATGCGTGAGTTCGAGATGCTCCGGAAGCTCAACCATTTCAACATCGTGCGGCTGTTCGCGGTGGAGGAGGTAGGGACCCGCGATTCTCTTCCGAGGCGCAATGGCTGGGCCGCCGGTCACACGGGGACAAGACTGTAGTGACCCGAGGGACACCCTATTGAGATCTCTACTGTCTCGGATCGCTCTGGTGAAGAATCGGGAATGTAACCTCTCCTGTGTCTGTTGTAGCTCCCAAATGGGTTTATCTGTCCAGGGTTTTACACCAAACACCAGCAATTAAGAGACAGTTAATTTAGACCAGTGACCCTTGTGGTCCTCATGGTTGTTCCAAACAAGCTCATCATGAAACAAAAACACAATTTAAACATCAAACACCCAACTGTGACGACCTGCTCGATGGGCGGCTGTCATTCTTATGTCTCGCACGTCTGAGCGGGCTGTTTTGTCGTCAGAAGCACATGCACGCCAAGCAGAAGGTGCTGGTGATGGAGTACTGCTCAGGGGGTAGCCTGCTCAACCTGCTGGAGGACCCGGAGAACGCCTACGGCCTCCCGCAGTCCGAGTTCCTCATCGTCCTGCAATGTGTCGGTGAGTTGGGCCCGTGGGTTCTGCCGTATCCGAGGGGGTGTGGCCGCGTCTTGTCTCTTCACCGCCGCCCTTGTCTCGCTAGTGGCCGGCATGAACCACCTGCGGGAGAACGGCGTGGTCCACCGTGACATCAAGCCCGGAAACATCATGCGCCTGGTGGGGGAGGACGGGCGCTCCGTCTACAAGCTCACCGACTTCGGGGCGGCGCGGGAACTGGAGGATGACGAGAAGTTCGTGTCCATCTATGGCACCGAGGAGTACCTGGTGAGGGGAAACGGTGAAGGGATGGGAAGAGCATGACTATAACACAGAGGGGAGAGAGTGTGGCGTCCTTTAAGAATTAATCTAAAGAAGCTGACCTGTGATTGTGTGCCGACCATGACTGAATAATGTTATAGATTGCCGTAGACACCAGGTTTAGATCTCGGTGCAGATGTTTCTGATCCGAAGCCCGGACTGTTGCCCGAGGGATTTGGGCTCCAGAGCTCCTGACGTCCGCCAGCTCTCTCACCTCGTGCTCTCCTGTCTCTGGCAGCACCCGGACATGTACATGCGCGCCGTCCTGAGGAAGCCGCAGCAGAAGACCTTCGGGGTGACAGTGGACCTGTGGAGCATCGGCGTCACCTTCTACCATGCCGCCGCCGGGTGCCTGCCCTTCATCCCGTTTGGAGGGCCGCGCAAGAACAAGCAGATCATGTACGAGACCACGGCTTGTGTTGTCAAAAGCAGACTCATTTTTTTCTTCTCGAAGGCCGCAACATTTCCTAACATAACGATATGTGCTTCACTTCACGATACCCCAGGCTGTTACATTTGTTCACACCGAGGCCTGGTGATCCGATCCTTTTCCCACTCTCTGACCCGCAGGTATAATATCACCACCCAGAAGCCCCAGGGGGCCATTGCCGGCGTGCAGCGGGTCGAGGATGGGAACATCGAGTGGAGCTATGAACTTCCCGTCTCCTGTCAGCTCTCAGTGTGAGTGCAGGCCGCCGGCTTCCTCAAACACGCTCCAGTTCACCTCGGGGGAAGAGTAAAGTCACATGACCATGTCTGTCCGGTGATTGGCTGCTCTTGTCCCTGTGTTGCTCAGGGGACTGAAGGCCCAGCTGGTCCCGGTGCTGGCCAACATCCTGGAGGCTGACCAGGAGAAGTGCTGGGGATTTGACCAGTTTTTCGCTGAGACCACGGGCATCCTGCACCGTGTGGAGATCCATGTCTTCTCCCTGCAGCAGGCCTCAGCGCATACCATCTACATCCACAACTACAACACGTGAGAGAGAGAGAGAGAGAGAGAGAGAGAGAGAGAGAGAGCATTGGGTTGGGTTGGGTTGGGTTGTCACGTTTCACGGATGTTTTATTTAGACTAGGCCAGCGGTCGATTCACCGGTGTGATTCTATGTCATTATTTCTATTATTATGATGTCATTCATCTCTCAGCACACGCCCTTTCTCACCCAGGCCGACACACGGTTGTGTAGCACTGGTTTTATGAGTCACTAGGTGGTTTGGCTTCCTCAGCAAAACGTATAAATCTTGTCAGCGCGTGCTGCCGGCCTCTAATCGCACATCACGCCTGCGTCTGACCTCCTTCCCTTCCCCGGCCTCCGCAGGGTGTCCATCTTCTTCGAGGAGGTGGCCAAACAGACGCAGGTGACCCCCGAGAGGCAGCAGTACCTGTTCCAGGGACACCCCTTCTCCCTAGAGCCCTCCATGAAGGTGGTGAATTTCCCCCAGACCACCGCTGACAGACCCCTTTTCCTGATCAGCCGTGAGCTGGAGAAGACTGTCGGAGTGCTGTACCATGAACGTAAGAGACACACACACACACACACACACACACACACACACACACACACACACACACGCCTCCTTTTCAGACCTTTCTAGTTCTATATCTCTCTATTAAACCAAGCAGCTCATTGTACTGTGTGAATGATCTTCAACATTTTGTCAGAGCATCCTTTTTCAATAAGAAGAACATAAGAAAGTGTCCAGACGAGAGGAGGCCATTCGCCCCATCGTGCTCGTTTGGTGTCCATTAATAACTCAGTGATCAAGGATCCTATCCTGTCTGTCTTTTAATGTTCCCAAATTGTCTCTTCAGCCGCATCGCTGGGGAGTTTGTTCAGATTGTGACGCCTCTCTGTGTGAAGAAGTGTCTCCTGTTTTCTGTCTTGAATGCCTTGAAGCCCAATTTCCATTTGTGTCCCCGGGTGCGTGTGTCCCTGCTGATCTGGAAAAGCTCCTCTGGTTTGATGTGGTCGATGCCTTTCATGATTTTGAAGACTTGGATGAAGTCCCCACGTAGTCTCCTCTGTTCCAGGGTGAAAAGGTTCAGTTCCTCAGTCTCTCAGTCGGACTTTCCCTTCAGACCTGGAATAAGTCTGGTTGCTCTCCTCTGAACTGCCTCTAGAGCAGCGATATCTTTCTTGAAGTGTGGAGCCCAGAACTGTCCACAGTATCCAGATGAGCTCTAACTAGTGCATTGTACAGTCTGAACATCACTGCCCTTGTTCTCAACTCTACACTTTTGACAATATACCCTAACATTGTGTTTGCCTTTTTAATTGCTTCCCCACATTGTTTAGATTAAGAAAGTGAGGAGTCCACATAGACTCCAAGGTCTTTCTCATGCGTTACTTCTTCCAATTCTATTCCTCCCTAATGTTTGTTTCTACACCCTTCTCACCCGCCTCCTCCTCTCCGTTCTCTTTAGCCGAGGCCCCGACCGTGCCGTCGCGCTTCGACGTCGTTGTGGATTTCAGTTTCTCAAAGGTACGTGTGAAGGTTAATAAGAGGAAGATATTTTCCTACAGGAGAAACCCCCCTCCTCGGTCCAGAACAGGTCTAGGGACAAGTCTGTGCTTCTGTTCTCTGTTCTCCACAGGCGATCACCGGAGTCATCCACCAGTACCTCAGGGTGGCGCGGTCCTTGATGAAGTGCCAGGACCTGGTGCTGCAGGGATTCTACTGTTTCTTGTGAGTACGTTGGCCAACAATGAGGAGATTTATTCTTCATTTAAGATCAGGCTTGCGGTTTTTCATTGACTTTATTTTAAGCAGACGAAAATTGAAAGCAAAGAAAATGCAGAACGAGAATAAATCAGAAACATTTAGAAAAAACATGGCACATCTCATCTTCTGGATTGATTGATTTGATCATTTATTCATGATTGTATATATTGTATTGATGTTATTTAAGAACACATGTTAGGAAACCTGCATTCAAGAGAGACCCTTTTCTCTCCGTTACCATCTTCCAGTGAAAATGTGCGGCAGGAATGCAGCACGACAGTTCAGAAGATCAACATCCTGAACATGAAGCTCACGGCCTGCCTCAAGACCGAGGGACGGCTGTGCAAGCTGTGAGTATGAGGGCACGTCTTGCTCGGTCATTGGTTTCAGTCTCCTAGTCGTCTCGGGGTTGTCGTGCGGCCGGGGGCGGAGGAGTTAACCGCAACACGACTTCTTCCTTTGCTTCAGCTGTGACCAATACATAACGGGGAAGGAAGGACCTAGATCATACAGAAAGGGAAATAAAATAAAAAAGGATGTCACTCAAACACGGCGCTAACGTTCCAAAAAAACCTCTCTCTGGTCCCCTCCCCCAAGCAGCCAGTCGACCGCGGCCGAGACCCCCGACACCACGGACCAGAGGAAGAAGCTCCAGCTGGTGAGCAAGGCTGTGACTGCCCGGCGACACACTGCGGGGGAATTGATCTGTCCTGTAAACCCACAGAGATGCTGAACATCAGTCCACTGGCCACATCGGCATGCGAATGCAATTCATCTTGGAAGTAAAGTAGTACCAACATTACTTCCTGTAGCCTAAGACGTATTATGGTGCTTAAAAAGTCCAAACTACAATGTTTCTGGCTACCAACTTTTTTACAAACTTGCCCCCAATAGTTGAAGAGCCCTGCTGTGTGTGTATGGGTTTTGTGGCGCTGTGTGGCATCTCTGGAGGGTCTTCTGCAGTCCAAGACAAGAGGTCTGATTGGATGCATTTGCTTCGATTAACCGATGGAGGTGGAGGGTAAACCGGGAAGAGACCAAACCCGCAAATCTCAGGCAAGAACCGATTTTGAAGGACCACACCTGTCTAAGGGCTCTTGTCTCGCCCTCAGATTCAGGAGAACCTGCACCTCTACACCAACAGCGTCCGGGACTTCCAGACCAGCGTGGAGCACCTGAAGGTGGACTGGTCCAAACAGTCGGAGATATTGGCCAAGGACAAAACGTAGGTTCCTCCTCAGTCTTTAGCGTAGTCCAGATTATACCTCAGTGAAGGTTCACGAGAATGCCCGTGAGTGTGTTGTTCATGGCGTGTAACAACGTGTCCTTCTCCGTTGGCGTCGCCCGGCCATTTCCCGTCCTCGTCCAGGGTACCGAAGATAGAGTGTCTGTTGGAGAAGATCACGCTTGTCTACCAGCAGTACCGGAAGGACAGGGTGGCAGGCAGTGAGTGTGTTTGTATTTTGCGGTTATTAAATCTATTTTACTTCTCTATTTTAGTGTGCTTATAGTATTGTCAATTACTTACAGTTTACTTACCTGTGCATTTTTTTTCCCCTTCACAAAACCATCAATAAATATCTAGAGAAGATGTGCAGACAACCCACTTCAAACTCAAAGAGTGTGTAGTGAAGATGACCCGATGACTGTATGTACACGTTCACACCAGCTTGACCGCATTGTGTTTTATTTCTTGTCACAGAACTGATGTACAACGACGAACAGATACACAAGTTTGAAAAGTGAGTAACGGATCCAATGCGCCATATGCTATATTGTGAGGAAACACTATACAAATCCATTATAAAATATTTAATATGTTAATTACTTAACCTAACATGACCTTTCTGGCTTTAAAATGTGCATATTCACTACGAGGGAATACATTCTGTAAATTGGATTATTTATCTATTGTACATGCCTATACTGCATACACACAAGATGTTTAAACATCATTCGCAAGGGCCTTAAAGAAGCCAATCGTATTCAGTTTTTTTGTGCGTTTGTTTTTTGCCTTTGTTTTAGGATTAACCTGACATCTCACATTAAGAAAGTGAAGTCTCTCTTCAAAGACGAGTGTCTGCAGAAGTACCAGGCCGTTCTGTGCAAGACGGCGGACTGGAGCAGGTGAGCGGCACGGAGGAGGCGGTGTTGTGTGACTGCGTGTGTTACACGTCACGGAAGCGAGAGTGGGACTTGCTTAAATTAAATCTAAACCCGGGGCCGAGAAGGGGATTGAGAGGAAGTGGCGGGGATGCGTTTAAGTGTGACACTCACCCTGTCTGTGCCGACTGCAGCCCAGAGAGCGGCTTCCCAGCGCGAATCTTCACAAGCAGAGTCTCGGCACCCTGAACTCCCAGTATGCACTTTCCTTGCTATAAAACAGAATCTGGGCTTTCAAAAACAGCACCCTGAGTAGCCGGTTAAAAACTATTCACCCTCATGCTGCCCTTTGATAATATGTTTTGTTTTGTCTGTCAGAAGAACCAAAATCCATGTTTATCTCTTGTTTTTTTGAGTGAGTGCATACGTGTTGCTCAGAGGGTCATTCAGAAATGGATTCCAGAAGCTGTTTTACCTAATGATGTCAGTCGAAGTGGCCAGAAATGACGTGTGTGTGTGTGTGTGTGATCGTGTTTCCTCAGCATACTGCACGAGATCAGGAGCCGGATAAAAGACTTCAGATGCATCTTCATCAGCTTGATCGGAGAGCTGCAGGCTTGCGAGGAACAGCAGGGACAGGTAGACCGGTCATCCCCCCTTTGACAAACACGCAGCCGCGGTCGGGTTCTCTGTCCCTGTCATTACGATGCCACGTTTTATTAACTTTTTTTTCTTCTACAAAGGTCAGCCACCCCGATCCGTTGTTTCTTGTCGTGCCTCGATAAATGACCGATAGTATTTATTCCGTGCTGTTTCACAAGTCCCGTCCTGTCTCAGGTGCTGGAGCGAGCTCTCCTCAGGGGGCCGCAGGGCGCAGGGTGGGCCGAACCCCAGGGCTGCGGGAAGGATCGAGACCAGATGATCTTCAGGTGAGGGATGGGGGACAGCGGCCTTCACACGGACGCACATCAGTGTTGTAGCTCTTCTGTGCCACGTAGGCACAATAGCAGAACAATACAGAAAGAAAAACAACGGGACGGATTGGTACTGATCCTTGCAAGAACAATATCCTTCACGGGTAATTAGTGTCACACAATCCATGACAATCCTGGAGTGACATCACCCTGGAGAACAGGTTTCAGTTGAGCGGCGATGGTCTCTGTTCTTTCTGTCTGCATTGTTCTCTGAGATGATGAAACCTCCCCCAGTGTGTGTGTGTGTTTATACCTTCGGGAAATGAAACCAGCAAAAAAAGAAGACAAATATTGCACCTTTTTATGGATAATCTTGTTATTTATCCTCGGGATTAGCTCGAGGTGCAGTCTGTGACTTTCTTACAGAGGTCCTTTGTTCATTTCTCCATCCGTGTCCCGTGAGGGCTGCAGTGCAGACGCTCAGGTTGTTCTGATCTGTCGGTGTGCGCTTCTTTTTCAGGATCAGTCGGCTGAGAGACGAGATGGAGGCGGTGGCTCACGAGCTGCAGCGAAACAACAGCATCATCGAGAGGTGTGTCCGGCCCCTCGACGAACCACACCTCGGCACGAGCTCCACAACCCTCGATACACAACACCCCGACAACATATCTCCTCCTCTACTGGACGGAGACAGACAGATAGATATCCGTGGACTTGAATATGTATAAATCACCCGATATTGAGCTTGAAATTGTACAAATAAATAAATAAGACATTTTACAAGAAAAGTACAATAAAAACAATTGTCGGTAGTGATACACACACACACACACACACAGAACCAGCATTTTGTTTTTATTTAATCCTATAAGCAAAAGCATCACCCACCCCCAGTAGCTGAGAGGGACCCTGTACGCATCTGGTTGTCAATTGGGTGTCTGTGCTTTGTTACAGCTTCGGGGTCCTGAGCGCCAGTCCAGGCGTGTGAATGTACAATTGATCCCCGGCCGGCGGCTGTCAGCGTCCAAACATGCCACTCACACGCCACTCGCATGCCACTCGCATGCCACTCAGGATCAATGTAAAAAAGTTAGTCAGTTATGTGAATTTGGTTTCTTTATACTTATGTATTTATTAAGTGACCTACCTGCTGGTTTATGTACCTATCTATCTATCCATCTACCTGATTATTTGTCTTGGTGTATATATTTGTCTTTCTGCCATGAAAAGTCCTCAGCCTGTGGCCACAAGGGGGCAGACTTGCTTGGGGTTTTTATTTTGGGGGCGGAGTAAACATGCAAACATCATTCTCTGCTCTAGTGCCAGTCAGAGTCACAGCAGTGGAGATACTGGACACTTTCACATTGTTGTGAGGTCGAGTATTTCATACATAGAATATTGAAGAACCACTTCATCATTCATTTAAATGGTTGTCTCCCTTTATTTTTATTTTTTACTTTGTATATGTGCAAAATATGTATATCCTCATATTTTATTTCTGTTCAAGTACACTTCATTAAAAGCTAGAAAAGCCTGGAGTGGAGCTTATGGTCTTGGGCTTAAAACTGGAAGATTATCAGTTCAAACCCCAGTACAAGGAATGTTTTACAGTAAAAAACTAAACAAAACAACTGCCTTTTCTTTTCCTACTTTCTGTATTATTGTGAAGCATGGTTAAACACCTCAACACGTGTTATAACAACACTGAAATATGTTCAAAACATGGAAACCTATAAGAAACATTCAAAAAGGTATTTATTGGGGGGATATATATTAAAGATTACAGGAAAATACAAGTGAAAGTAAACGTATTTGGGGGGGGGGGGGGTTAGAGTAATCTGTTTCTTAACCTAACAGACACGAGCAAATAACATTACAAGAGCTACGTGTTGTTATCTGATACAACGGTTACTAATAGAGCAGCCTGTGGTTTATGGAGTTTACAGAGCATCCAGCGCAGCAGCATCACAGGCGTCTCAGTTTATCCGACAGGACAGTAATCTTGAAATGCCGGCCTGGAGCATCGCTCACCGGTCCCTCTACCTCAAATAAACACCCGGGGATCAGAGACATTCTGGCCAATTAACTAATTATCCACGCAGAACGTATTGTGCGCCAATTAAGTAATTATCCGCGCAGAGCGTACTGTGCGTCTCTGTTCCGCCTCTCGGAGGGAGTCCCTGTGTCCCAGCGGCTGGTGTGTGTCCTAATGGGGTTTTTGTGAAGTTCCCTGGGTCTGTGAGCGCTTCCCTCACTGCAGTCTCCTGTCAACCGAAACACCAGCAAAACAAGCGCTGAAGCCCGCATAGAGCGGCTTTTCATGTCCAGTATCTAACAGAAATGTGTGTTTGTTTGTTTTTTTAGTATTTCGAGGAATTGAAACATGTATGTAAATACAAACAGATTCAGGTTTACTTTTGTAGATACATGTTGTATGAAAAGCAGACCCGCACGGATGTTTTCTTCCCCCTTTTCATTATTATTTAGAAAAGGGAACAATGGTATTCTCAGGAATTCCCCTGGGAATCAGCACTTATGGACATTTTTCATAAAAAAACTCAAATGTACTAATTCTGTCATGAATTCCGTCTTATATAATACATATCATATTACGTTTCCAAAATCAGTCTATACTACGTTTCTTAATTTGTCATTGCAGTTAGGACTGTTTTCACAGCAGGTGGCTGATTGTGTGACAGTGACGTGTGGGAGTGCGGTCAGATGACCTTTCTACACACGCCTTTGTTTTTACTCGGACACGCCGACTAATCATGCTTTTCTTTGTGACGTCACTTGAGTAAAGGGTGTGATTTGGGTGTATTGTTCCTGGGGCTGTTAGGACACGAGAAATCAGATAGAAAACGAATTCAATGCTCTCTCAACATGTTTTTAACAAGAGTATATACATCCGTGTCTTCCCTATATCCTTCAGCACACCTAACCTTCGACCTGAAAGCTATGGATTTATTTCCCTCTGTAACTTTGTATACAATATTAACAGGATTATTAATTAAAGGAACACAGATTTTCAATTTCAGATTGATTGTTGTTGTTACTACTACATTAAAAAACGTGTAAACTTTAACACATGACACTTAGAACAGGGGATGTGCCAACTGACTGGAAGACAGCAAATGTCAAACCAATCCACAAGAAAGGGGACAAAACTGAGCCAGGAAATTACAGACCAATCAGTCTCACCTGCATCACCTGTAAAATGTTGGAAAAAATGATTAGACAGAAAATAGAGGAGCATCTTAATGAAAACCATATTCTTGGAGAGAGTCAACATGGGTTTAGACGAGGCAGATCGTGTCTTATTAATTTATTAGAATTCTTTGAACATGCAACTGCAGCTGTAGATCAGGTGAAAGCATATGATATGATATACTTAGATTTCAAAAAAGCTTCTGATAAGGTTCCACATCAAAGACTGATCCTCACATTGGAAGCTGTAGACATTCAGGGTCATGTAAGCAGATGGATTATGAACTGGTTGATGTCTAGGAAACAGAGGGTGTCGATTAGAGGAGTCGCTTCTAACTGGAGTGAGGTTGTTAGTGGAGTTCCACAGGGATCAGTACTAGGGCCTTTGCTGTTTCTAATCTATATTGATGATCTGGACTCTGGGATAGTTAGCAAACTTGTCACATTTGCAGATGATACTAAAATAGCTGACTCAGCAGATACAATCTCGGCAGCACAGGCTATTCAAAGGGACATAGATAATATTCAGTTGTGGGTGACACCTGGCAGATGAAATTCAATGTGGACAAGTACAAGGTATTACATGCAGGTAACAAAAATGTCCACTATAATTACACTATGGGAGGAATAGAACTAGATGAAGTAACGCATGAGAAAGACCTAGGAGTCTATGTGGACTCCTCACTTTCTCCATCCAGTGGGGAAGCAATAAAAAAGGCAAACACAATGCTAGGGTATATTGTCAAAAGTGTAGAATTGAGAACAAGGGCAGTGATGTTCAGACTGTACAATGCACTAGTTAGAGCTCATCTGGATACTGTGGACAGTTCTGGGCTCCACACTTCAAGAAAGATATCGCTGCTCTAGAGGCAGTTCAGAGGAGAGCAACCAGACTTATTCCAGGTCTGAAGGGAAAGTCCTACTGAGAGTCTCCTCTGTTCCAGGGTGAAGAGGTTCAGTTCCTCAGTCTCTCAGAATATAGACACCGTGTGCTGCTACTACATCTATACTTCGGTCATTTTAATTTGACATTATTGTCATTGTTCTTATTATGAATATGAATAATGTCATCCTGATGCTATGATATTATAAAGGATGGGAAAATACCTTTGCGAGACAGCAGGAATCCCCCAGTCCCCCCCACACAGAGAAAAAAGAGAAGCGCGCCCTTTAAGACAGCGCGCGCGCTCCGGACTGCGTCAGCCTCGCGCCGGAGAGACGGAGAGACAGACGGAGACACAGACGGACAGACAGACAGACAGACAGACAGACAGAGACACAGACACAGCGATGGCGTCGGCCGCGGTGGGCCCGCAGCGCCCGAACCCGCCGCACCTGGACCCGGAGCAGCAGCGCCTCTTCGGCAGGCTGACGACCAGCGAGAGGAAGAGGATCCTGAGGAAGAGCTCCGGCGAGATGAAGCCGCGCAAGAGCGCCCCGGCTGCGGCCACGGACGGGCTAGCAGTCTCGGCCACGGCGGCAGCGACGGCATCCCTAAACCATTTACATCCTTCTGGAAGCGCCGCGGCGCCGGAGCTCGGAGGCGGCGGTGTCAGTGTCGGGTGCCCGGTGCTGCAGCCCTGCAGGCTGGACAATGTAGCGGCGCACAGCCCGGCGACCTGCTGCAGATGCGCTGCCAGGAGAGCGGGCGGCCAGGCGGTGGCGTCCCAGGTGAAGCCAACCAGCAGCGGCGGCGGCGGCCCCAGGGCGGACGGGGAGAATGTGAAGCCGAGAGACGACACTGACTCTGGGAGCCGAGGCACTAGTCACTCGCCGCCCTGCTCGCACTGCGGAGCGGACACAAGGGACTCCAAAGCAGAGCCCAGCGGCGCAGAGCCCACAGGCAGCGTCCCGGACACGTCCCCCCCGCACAGACCCGGGGGCCGGCGCTCCTCGCAGATCACCCTGCACCCCGGCGGCGACTTCAGCGCCATGGGCGACGGGGGCGGCTTCGGGGCTCAGCGGATGCCCGTGGTGACCCAGGGCCGGTCCGGCGTGGTGAAGCTCATGCGGCACGACCCCCCGCGGCGGGAGGCATGGTCCATCTTCCAGCAGGAGGACCCGCGGGTCCGGGAGGAGAGGGGCGAGGGGCACTGCTTCGCCCCGGGCTCGGTGAGCCGGGACTGGTGTGATGTGTGCAACCGCCTGGTGCACGCCGAAGCGCTGAAGTGTAAAAGTAAGTGTGCAGGGGTGGCGGGGATGCTGTGCGCGGCAGAGTAGCAGCCCAAGGCAGAGAGAGACAGCCGGCCAGGGAGTCTGCTGTGCTGCTGGACTGAGTCGGGCGATCTGGGCGATATGGGCGATATGGGCGATATGGGCACTGCGCGGGCTGGTATTATGTTCAAGTTGAACAGCCAGCCAGGCCTGGACTCGTGTGTTATCAAACACAGACGGCACAAACGTGACAGTCTAGCATAGTGCGCTCAGCTGTGAAAGCAGTGAGAGCCGTTTTAATAGACGGGAATGCTTTGCATACAGAAGGGAAGTTACTTGTATTATTTGTGTTGGCCGCCTGCTTGTGTTTAACGCGGTGTAAACAATGCTGTGTCACAAAATAAATCCACTGGCTTTGTTCTCACCTTTGTGGCAAGTTCTTCCTGAGCTCTCGCATTGGTTGTGTGTTGTAAGGGTGGACATATGGAGTGCTAGTGCATGGTGTGTGTGTGGGGGGGACTATATAAGTAATACACCCATTAAGTTAATTACATGTATACATTTGATAAGGACTGTGTGCTTTATTGGCCACTGCAGTTTCCGATAATAGCTTTGCTGTAAACGTGCTCTGCAAAGAAATGTATCGCCATAGGAATTGCTTTGCTGTGCAGGAATCCTGTAATGAGGTCTATAATGGATCCTAGCGCAGAGGCGTCTATTGAAGGCTTTGTGTGACGGGGCAGCCTCTTTGTGCTGTCAACACTGGCCGCATTGACAGACCTGGATGTTATTATTAACAGCTGAGTTGGGCATAAACAGCAGTTCCCTAAAAAAGGAAACCTGTTTCCCCACATGGAATTGCATCCCCATAAAACAATATCAAGAACAACGAGGTGCTTCTGTGAAAGAGCAAAATCAAATGCATACGAAAGAAAACTAACCGACAGTTGTGTGAGGTTGTAACAGTCTTTTGAAGGACCATTCCTGGTTTGTTGCTTAAAAACTAGTCTCTACACCTACTGGAGGGGCCGAGGGGGGGTGCAGTGTGACTGGGGAGGGGGTCTTCTGTGACTAACAAGCGCGCACATAGATCATTGTTGTCAGCCTTTTTTTTTTTTCCCAGATCCCAGCTCTGGTTCCCAGGGCCAGCGTTATTGAAGCAATTAGTAGCCGGGCTGCGAGGGGGACCCACAGTTTGTTTATTGGTGCTCACAGATGGCTGATTCTGAGCATGCTGCGCAGAGCAAGTGTGTGTGTGTGTGTGTGTGTGTGTGTGTGTGTGTGAGAGGGCTGCCTATCATTCGACAGTCCTGTGAGTGAAATTAACAACAGAAAACCCCTTCATACTGTGACCAAGCACACATACCAACACAGAAAATGAAGCGGAGAGGGCCATTATTTCCCCCCTTGCTCAGGAAGCCCATATAACCTGCTGATGTGTGCAGAGGCACGGAGCTATGTGAGTTACGACCCATACACAATGGCTAATGCACCTTTACCGTGTGAACTCCGACCCTCCTTCAACACTCGCCGTTCTGCCCAGCCAGCCCCCATGGTGGATGATTCATAGCTTTGGCTAAAGTTTAAATTACCTCACTTGAGGTCACTGGCACGGTCGTTTCTACACGCTGCGATTCTGGCTCCTGTGATGGTTTTGTTTCTGAGTGCAGTGTACAGTGTTAGTGTAGTGTACGGTGTTATTACTTAGCCAAAACAGAGGGGACTGGCATTCCCGCTCATGTTCACTCCCAACCTCCCGAACTTGATTCCGATCACCAAGAGTGGAGCTTTTGTTTGGCGTTTGTGAGGCTGTGAAGGATTGTAGTGGCACGGTGACAGACCTGTGCTGTTATGGTGCTATAGAGGACTGTGCATTTCCACGACGGCACCAATCCCTCAGTGTAGTGTGCCAGTGCATATCGGGGGACGTGTGCCCTTGTATCCTGCCCAGTTATCACCTTCCTGCTTGAATTCCCGCTGAGCTTGCGGTTTACAGAATTGATACCTCGATTTGCTTACCCAGGCCTGACCTGTTAGTAAGCTGTTATTTATACTCCTAAACACTATTATAGAGGTGTTGAAGGAGCATTTTGTACCATTGCAAGGAAGTAGTTGAGACAAACCAAACCATGTGAAAATGCAGGGGACTCCGGGACCACAGTGGAAAGGTGCGTGTTGTCGCGTTGTTGGGTGTCCTGTTGCTCACCATGGACTTGGTTGTCCCCTTTTTATGTACAGTCATCGGATTTGCTGACACACACAATTACCCATCTGAAACGTGGTATTCATCTTTATTTCTTCTGCTGAAGGGTCAAATTGAAAAACAGTTTGAGGTAACTGACTGATTGACTCGGGAAGGTCACCCCTAGCTCTCCGAGTGCTCCTGTAGAAACACGTCTCCGTCAGCACTGTGCGCTACATTTCACCGCGCGGTGCTGACCGCCTCGGCCTCGGCACACTGCAGACTGAGAGAGAGGCGGTGTGCGTGTCTCTGCAGAGGGAGGGTGATTTATCATCTCATTGGGAGCTGCTCGCTAGACCAGGCAAACACGCGATTGAGGTTTCACTGCAGACCTATAGGAGGACCTGTAAACCTTTCACATTTTGCCAGAGCCCCTCGCAGTGTTCCTTGCAGAGCATTGCCGTTGTGTTATTAAAATACACACACGCCTCCCTGATCGAGTGGCGGCCAGACCTAATGATGTCCGTAATTAGGCCGGACTGTGTCTGTCTTGGAATGTGATGCCGTGTTTGTGTCCTGGTGGCGCAGGACTACTGTTCTTGTACCAGTGTTTATCATATTTGAACCTGAGTTAAGATGACCATGCATACACACACAGTTTACGGTGTACAGCATTGGAAAAGCGCACACAAGAGCCGAGGCAGTGCCTTGTAAACTGTAGAATCTGTTGAATTCAGGTAACAATGGTCTTCTGACCCTGGAAGCTTGTAACTGGACTGATTTGCCTTCATTACATAGGAGTGTGTGAACTATAAACGACTTTATGCAAATATGATTTTCATGGAAGGGGAAATGCAAAATGTGCTTCGGCTACAGTGAGGAAAATAAAAGCTTTCGAGTTCAAAGATAACACCGGGTCTCCGTGTGTATAAAAAGCAAGATGGCTTGGTTTTGTTTGGGCGACTGCTGTGCTCCACATTGTCAATACTGGTTTCAGTACGGCCTGCAACTTGACTGTAGCCTCTCTTCTGGCAGAGCACGAAACCAACACTTAAGACCTTGTGGTTGTATTCATCCATGCTTCTAAAATGCATTTTAATGTTTCGAATCTGTATCTAACTCGTAACCCACAATTACACCCTGGCCATGACAGGCTTTGAAGCTGTGTGGTGATGTAGTACAGTAAACAGGTTTTTCTTGACTTACAAACAGGCTCCTGCTCAAGCCAGCCGTGCTTGGGTAATCGTATAGTGTGCCTTTTAGATCTAGATAATGGTCTTCCTTGGATACAGTTTTGTCCGGCTCTAGACTTCCTCTTTATACTGATGTGAGAAAGGAAAGTCAGCGATTTTAAAACATTACATTATCAGTTTCTCTCTCTGCCTCTCACTCATATATATGGTTCTCCCATCCTCTCTCCTTGACCACAAGAAACTGTGTCCCAAAGCAGCTGACACTGACTTTATTTGAATAGCAGGGGCATTTATATTAGACGCCTGTGATATAAATACTGACAGACATTCATGTTTTTCATTCTCAGACTATAATGCTAATCCAGACCATTCTGGGGTCATAATCCTGGCTGTAGTGTGTTTGTGTTTTATTTTTTACACCCCCCACCTCCATCCCCTTTTCTGACCACTGGTTGAGAGAGAGAGAGACAAATTGGACATTTTCCAGTCAGATAATACCCTATGATAGATTTAGGCCTCGGATGAGCGTGTTAATTCAAAGTTCCAGATGGGCTACATGTGGTTTAGACAAGCTGTAAACATTGACGGCCTCTTGCGATCAAGGAGAAGCCCCTGAGAACGGGATGCTGTGCAGCCCGATCGTCTCGGCCCAACATTGACGGGACTGTTTACGGTCTCTTCAGTAGCTACACGGAAAATCAAGGCGATCGGGGGGAAGCTTTTAAACTAAAGTTACACTGTCGCCATAGGGGGCCAACACACGGAAAAGCAACTGACATTTTGTTAAGAAAAAGAAAGGAGAGAGAGGAAGAGATTTTCCTTTGTACATGTTACATGGAGAATCTTACAGACAGACTGGATCTAAGATGTTTTCCTAATAAAAAGACCTTCGTGTTCCTGTCATGTCTGATCAGTGTTTCCTCCCAGGCTGTAGGGTCACTGTTACTTCGATGATAATTGCCAACTATAAATACGGTGCTGCTGCTGTCAAAGATCTTTTGAGAATCAATCCAAGCATGTGTATTATTTTAAGAAATCCTTTGTTGCTAGGGGAACGCAATAATAAATTGTGGCAGATTAATTCCCTCAGTACCTATTAAAGTCTGCCCGTACTCTGAGTTTTTTCTTCTTTTCTTAGAAATAAGAGTGGAGCAACTCCACGCATTGTATATCTCAAATAAGAAAAGGCGTCCCTTTTGTTATGGGCTTTTTTTGTTGCTCATCAAACTGGTTGCATTCGTAAGCGTACGAGTGGAGAAAGCAGATCCCAGACTGTGGGGAAAAAAATGGATAATGTATATTAATAATGTATGGAAGAAATGGACAAGATGTTCCAGTAGTGGTATAAGCAGTCAATCTTAATGGTATAAGAAATGGTAGCCAAAGTGATAACAGTAGAAGGAGTGGTAGTTGTTTCTGTATTCCCCCCCTCAATAATATCAAGAGCAAAATTAATGACACAAAAATGTGCTTTTGGTAGTGCTGCTGTGACTTTATTTGACATATTTAAGTATGTATATTCTACATACCTGCAAAATGCTATGGACTACTACATAAATAACCATAAATAACTATGGACATTAAACATCCACGAGCCTATAATTTTCATTTGTTTGTTTTTTAAGATTTTGTTGTTGTTTAAAGATATTTCTTTAGTTTTTACTGTATATATCCCTTTTTTATATATGTATATATCCAAGATGTTTGCCCAACGTGCGGGGGAACTGTTCATAGAGGTCTGGTTAGTGTTTGCGCTACAAAATAAATGGGAGAGACTTCCCAACAGATTAAAACAATGTTTATATGTAAAACATTGATCTCAACGTGGGGGGTAAAAAACCCTGATTTAAAAACGAGACCCGCCAACAAAATTAAAATTCAGAAGGACATTTTGATTCGGTCACTCAGTCACTGGGTCTGTTTGTCATTGAGCAGATAATTAGTGTCTGTTTCTGAGGTTTATCATTGGACCGCTTCCCAGAAAAAGCTGCATTGGCTCTCGATTACAGTCCAGATTAGCAGTAGCAGGATGGGTTTAAGCGCAGAAGTTAATTAATGAAAACAAAATTAGTTTGAAATCTTTATAGGGTGAACGCTTCCAAATCTGAGTGGTGTAAGCCCTGGTCTTTTAGGTGTCCAGTACAGTCTCGTGAACACAAGTCTCCTCTTTGTGTTTTGGTTTTTGTAGATATTCCTCACAAAGGCACATTGGAAATACCTAGAAACAGACCACGTATGACACCGAAGTCCAATCTCTTTCACACCAAGAGATTCGTTTAAGGAAGGAGATAGAGATTTAAAAAAGAGAAAAGAAAGAAAACATGTATGCCTTCGTTTATGTTACCGTTCTGACATCCTTGTGTCTTTAAGTTTGCTCAGTGGCAGGGCAGAGGGAACCTGTTTTTGACATATCTTGCATGCTGGTGTGTTTAATGTTGCCGTAGCAAGACAAACCGGATCTGGGACATTCCCAGAGCTTGTGTGCCTCCTGGGTGGGAAGAATTGAACCAAACTACGCCATGCCGAATTGCTTGCAGTGTTTCTATGTGCTGTGGCCTGTCAGTGAGTCAACGAAGCCATTTTAAATTGCAGTTGCACATTTTCCTTAAAATTAAATAAGGCGACAAAACCATTTTTCTGCATTCGTAAAGGAAAAAAAATCCTTAGAACCCTCCTCTGTATGTGTAAATATGGAAACAATACATCTATTTTGTGAAAGTCCAGAGTAGGGGCTGGCCACAGATGACCCTGCTGAGGGCTGAGTAACCTGATTTTGGCGTTCCCACTTCTCTGGCACGAAGGAGCTCCCCCGGCGCACTGTGACGGTGCCGTTACACCGACACTGGGGAGCACGGTGATCGCGGCTCTATTAATAGGTTGTCCTTGCCGTGTCCCAGTCTCGCCTCGGCCTCCGTGAGCAAGAGACAAGACAGAGGCGAGGTACGCAGTTCAGCAGTGCAGCTCTGGTTTGAGAGACTTATTTATTATTTAGATGTAAGTGAGTCGAATGGGCCCTGATTTCTGTGCCGCCCATTAGTAGCCGGACGGTGCTGAAGGCTCGGAGGTTTATGGCTTTGTTGATGCCACCGATGATGCTATTAGTTTTCTTCTCACAATGTTCTCTACCATTGTTCGGGCTGTCCGATGCTCGTTTTTTTTCCTGGTGTGTGTGTGTGTGTGTGTGTGTGTGTGTGTGTTTGAGTGTATTGCATCAGATTGCACTGCAGTGGATGGAAATTGTTGTCATCCGGTTTAATCAATCAATATTCAATTCGTCTTTGACTGATAACGCATTCTGCAGTGTTGACAAGGTGCAAAATCCTAAAGGAAAAGACCCACACGTCCGCGGGGGTGCCCTGAGACTGAATTATCCCCTCCAGCAGGCAGAGAGGGCACATGTGGCACAAATGAAAGAACAGTCCGCAAACTGATCACCCCTGCATGGGGCTTTTGGTTTTGTCTGTTTGCTAGCTATTGAATATGGATCAAGTACTGAAATCCACAGTGAACCATGAATAGACTCCGATGTGTCAGATCTGCTGTTGTTTTTTCTCAGGGATTCATTCTCCAAGTCTGTTCAATGAATCATTTTTTCAATCGACGCAGTATACCTTAAAATAAAATGTTACACATACTCACGGACTCACACACAGACCGCATCTTCCCTTCCTCTCATCATCCCTCACCCACGCTGCAGCCCCCCTCGTGTCACCGCCGAGATCGTGACGGCGGTCCGCTGTCCGGTTTGTAGCAGGTGGCCCCCGGACGGACATAGAAAGGAGGCCAGTGTGGAGGGTTTCGCACCTAAATTAGTTCTGAAAAGAGAGAGAAGGAGAGAGTGATGGGTGGAGGGGCGGGGGGGGTTTGTCAGTGCTGCGTTGCTATGCCTTTAAGGAGTCAATGAAAAAGCATGCTGTACAGAAGCATGAGTGGGCGAAGCATTGCATGTATTGGTTTGTGTGAATAGGGTGGTTAAAAAAAAAAGAACGGGAAGAGAGAGGGAGAGAGAGAAAGGGGGGATGTGATGGAGACAAGGAGCGAAAGAGGCAGTGAGTGGTGCCGGTGGTGGTGGCAGTAGCGGTGGTGGCGGAGGTGGGGAGGAAAGGAGTGAGGGAGGGAGGGAGAGAGAGAGAGAGAGGGGAAGGGGAGGGGGAGAGGGAGAGGGAGAGAGAGAGTAGAAAAATAACCACCAGATAGAAGAGCACACAACCACAGGGGCTCGCTTGTGATGGTGGACGCCGAGGAGCTCCCTGCGCAAACATACCACACCACAGTGCTACTCGGCCGCGCAGCAGGGTAGCGCCGTGGCGGCATGGCGCTCCTGCGATGCAGATAGCGCCGGGGGGGAGGCGATCGAGCTGCTCCCGTGCCGCCGGCATGACGCCCGAGAGGCAGGTGGAGGTCAGCTCCACGGCCTGCTTCGGGAAGGTGTCCAAGAGGATCAGCAAGCTGTTCCGCCGGCTGCCCAAATCCAGGTCCTGGTCCGAGGGCCTACGGCTCATCCGGAGATCCAGCAGCACCAACTCCCTGTCTTTCTCAGGTAGGGAGGCTGTGAGCGCGAGCGAGGGATGGATGGAGGGAGGGAGGGAGAGGAGAGGATGGGGGGGTAGTGGCGGCTGTAGCGGTGCTGGAGTTGGAGGGAGGGGGGTCTAGTAGCAATGCTGTGTTTTTGCACGTGCTCGTGGTGATGGAGAGTGTGGAGTGTGTATGGATACAGTGTGCGTTTGTGGGTCTGTGTGTGTGTGTGACTGGTTGGGGGGTCCAGATTGTGCTTGTCACTGGCAGAATGCGATCGCATCTTTAAAAGCACTGCAACATAAATGTGCGCTGCTCATTCAGGTATTCTGTAGCAGCCTGCTCCAGCCCTCCCTCCCTCCTTCTCTCTCCCTCTCTACCTCTGCTGTTTATTCAGCTCAGGCACGGGGACGCATAGAGAAGCAGGGTGGATTGATCTGTAACCCGCTTTGATTAAAAACGGTAGCCGGATGAAATGACCACTGAAAGAGCGATCTTAAGTAGCCTGTGAAATCTCCTTTGCATTTCTCAGACACCAAGTAGATTCTCTCTCTCTCCCCCCCCCCTCTCTCCCTCCCTCCCTCCCTCCCTCCCTCCCTCCTCCAGCATTGCTGAAACAGTCTGCAGTGTGTCAGCCCCGGCTGTTATATAAATCTAGATCAATGAGTGTGTCTCCTATCGATCACACAGAGATGCGCCGCGTGGATATCTGTCGATGTGGCCAGCTCTGTGTGTTGCAGTGGGTCGGGACTGCTTGTGTCATGTTTTGAAAGTGACAACTTGTGTGACTGTGTTAGTTTGTATGTTTGAAGTGTGAAGATGACAAACTCAGGCTGATAGAGGATTGAAAGGGATGCTCAATATGCCCCTTGCTTGGAAGTACGACTGCGTCTCTTTCTCGGGTCGGCCCATCGCTCACTGCTGTGCTGTCGCTGATTTGCATATTTGATGTGAAGCTCACTTCCCCCAGCATCTCTCACCGTCATAACTTAAAATATATAGTAATTAGATGGTCTACAAACATATCACCGTAGGGCGAATTCATCTGTAGTAGTATTTGTAATTTCAAGATGATTGGGCTCTTCTTGTGAACTCACGTGATTCCCCTAACCCCAGGGGAATCCCAAATGCGTGCTGTAATTTCATGAAAAGAAAACAAAACAAAAAACTTGTGGTGGTGTTATGATTTTGGGCCTTATCGAAAACGGAGGAAAGCAGTAAAGGGGGAGGGTATACACAGCTGTTCAAAAACTGACGAGCACGCCTAGTATTAACCCTGTAAGGGACTGGAACAGTAATACAGGAAGTAGCCAAGAGTATGCTTTTAAGTATTTACAAAAGATGACAGTATTTCTTATCCATATATACAGTAATTGAGGCAGTATTGTGCATACTAATGTGTTGTACTTCCAGGACTTAGTGAGGTAATTGTAACATTCTGTCTAAACTAAGGGCAGCCCTCAGTCCGGTGCCCCTGCACTGGTTTCCAGCAACGGCGTTGGGGTTTGAAGAGAGGCTGTGAACTGAGCTTCACACTCTCTCTGTACTTTAGCGCTGGTCTGTGGAATAAACACGCCTCTATTAGCACCACATTTCTACATTCTGCACTGCATTTGTATCTCTGTTTCGAGATGAAGCATCTGGACTCGTAGTTCTGCTGAAACAAAAGGAAAGGTTTTTTATCTGTTCTTGTTGTTTTGGGTTTTTTGTTGTTGCTTTGTTGGGTCCTCTTTTATTGAAAATTCCCTCTTCAGGGGGAATTCAAACAGCAACTGTAATTCACACTTTCAAAACATCATGTTTCAGTTTCAAATTGAGATCAAACTGTGCAATACAGCCAAAATTAGAAGACAATTTTTTATTTTTCCCTCAAACTTTTATAATGGTACAAGCTTTTCCAGTTGCATATTGTTCTAAATCATAAAGATGTACGTATTTCTAGGGATGTCTCTTAAACAGGCTTTCTCAACGTGTTGTTGTGGATCCCCAATGGTCCAGATGTGTTGTTCATCTCTCTAGCTGCTTGTTTATTTTGAAATCCGCACTGCTTTTATACTTTTGTATATTAAAATCCATTCTGTATCAGAGTTCTATACTTATGAAGCTGTGTCAGTTTAAAACTAAAATCATGTATGGGTAGTTGGATTAAAAATCTGGACTCTATAAGAGTTCCCTAGACCTGGAGTTGAAGATCTCTGCCAAAACATTTCCTTTATAATCCCCCCCCACCCCTTTTGGACGAACGCGAGACGCATTAAAATGTCATAATCTCCTGCTTCAATCCTCTGGAGCTGCTACGAGAAACCATAACACACGTTTGACCTTCGAGTCAGTTCGGCACTGATGAGTGCAACAGAGGCTCACGAAACCAACAAGATGGAGACAGTCTGGTTCGGTCGCAAGAACGTGCCAGGAAAAAGTCTTGCGCGCCGAGCGACTCACCGAGTGAATGGGATCAGTGAGGTGGAGCTCCGCCGCATCCACCATGAAGACGATGTGATTTCAGCCCGGTGGCACAGTTTGTTGTAGATGCTGGGAAACTTAAAGAAAGCGCTGCGATTAGAAGCGATTGATGTGTGAGAAATGAGAACTGGCCTCGCCGGGAGGAATTATGGGAGAAGGAAGTGCTAGATGAGGGAATGTCTATCACATACCAGAGGCATTTGTGGATGGTAAAAATTATCATAATAATTTGAAACCAGAATAAAAGATCATGAAAGAAATAAGGTGAGGTGAGTCATTAGCTTCGAGGTGTCTAAATGTGCAGACCCACAGGAAACGGGAATGTGTACATTGTTATACAGAGAATGACAACGTACAATCTCTGACTGCTTCTCAATCTGCTGATTACCTTGGGAGCATCAAAACGCTAAAGCAGGACCGGACTGTCTGAGAATCGCATTCAACGGCAATTTAAATAAACGCCGGCAACGTTGAGGTTAAACGCGGTGCACACGCCACACTCTGCTGTTGCTTTTCCCAACGGTCCGTTCGCAGAACTGCAGAACGGAGCTGCAGCGTGTAGGATGAATAACCTCTGTAGACATCTGTTCATCTGCTGCATGCTGCTGCTTGGCACACATGTCCCAGAGCGGTCATGACGTTCAAGGGATGTGTTCTAAAATGGCAGTGGTGGCTTTGCTAGGCCCCGCGTTTCCAGCTGCTAAACTGCGGACACCCACGGTGCCAGACTTCAGACATTGTAGACGGACGCTTTAGGTAGATGTTGTAGTGAGGCACTGTAAGAAGACACTGTAGATAAACTCTGATACAAACTCTAGAAAGACACTGTAGACACTGAAAATAGACACTGACCTGGGAGTGAGTGTGTCTTACCTGCATGCGTTCTCACGTGTTTATGCACAGCACAGTCCCGGCAACTGTGTAACTTCACAGACAAAGATGCACTTTGCGTCCGTGCTGTGGAAATCACTGAAATGTGAAGCTTGCGCAAAAACTGGTTCGTTGTCATTTTTACATTTTTTAAGAATCTGATCTTTACGAAGTAGAATAACAACTTGTGTACCCCCCCACTGGAATGATAATAGATGATTCTGCTTTCCCTGCTTTCCTGGGAATTGTTGTAGGACTTGGAAGGAATAAAACTTGGATGAATTAAACAATGGACCTGGGGGCAGGACAGATTTCCTGAGCTGCATTCTCAGGACGACCAAAGTTTCTCTTCAGATCCCCCCCCCCGCCTCTAATGGGATTTAAAACCACCAAAAATATCAGAAGCAGGTTTAAACTGCTTAAACCCTCAGTCTGAGGAGCTCTTGCATATATTTAAAATGCTGACTGCAAAGCGATCAGGTTTTAATTCCCTTTTAGGCAAGGTCGATTGAATCAAGCCCGCGCCTCGGCAACCGGAGAACGAGCAGATCAGGGACACAGCAGCACTTGCATATTGATTTGTGTTCTATATATATCGTATATCTGCAAACATTCCTCCATGGGAATCGAATGTATGGTGTGCGTGAGGGGTCATGCATAGATGGCACTTGGTTGTAGTTTAAGAGTAGACTGCCTTACGATTGCATGAGTGAAGCCCACTTGGGTGCCAGTGGGACAATCTGGTGTTGTATTTGGGTAAAGTTTTTTACCAGCGTGGGATGGCTGCTAAGATTGCTTCACTGAGGGTGACGTACAGTTTTCACAAGGAAAGTTTTCAAGGCATGACAAAGTGCAGTAAAAACTATACAAAATCAAGTAAGCGCCCATCCCAGTACAATAAGCTCACAAGTCAAGTGAGTCAAGTGAGGTTGTGCTAAAGGGCGGGGTGGGCAGAAGGGAGATTACAGTTAATGATGGAGTGCTAACGATGCATGCGTAATCAAGAGTCTATGGGAACAGAGTTATAGAAGAGAGGGCTGAGCTGTCCAGGAGATCAGGCTGCGTCACGGTCTGAGTCATGTTTTGAGCAGGTGTGTATTGATCCGAGGCCAGGTGATCGGGGACTGTACGGTACGGACCTCGTGGGGAGGTCGATTCACCACTTTGGGGGGCGAGGGTGGGAAGAGAATGGGGTAGGGTAGCAGAGAGGGGGTACAGTGAGTCTTCTGGTGTGGAGGTGGGAAGGCATGTAAGAAGAGATGGGAGTCTGCCGGTGGTTCGGCGCAGTCTGGTCGAGTCTCAAACTACATACGAGCCAATGGAGACGGGCGGATTGGAGATTTACGGGGTTGTTTTAATGGGACTCTGATATATCCACCTTCACCGTTAAGCTTTATTTCTTCTTCGATGCACACAATACAGTTATCCCACCGTAAAAACATGCGCAAAGACCGGGAGGCAGAGGCAGAAATTATTCGTGTGTGTGTCGTGTAATAACTATGTCATAACAGCAGGTTATCACGGTTATCATTAGTCCATCCTACTAGTGCGACAGCCGGTTCTTCACTTCATTCATAATAAACACATTAGGCCTACCACTTTAACAGATACATAGCTGAGCCTTTTCTAATGGTCTCAGGAGAGGTAGTGTTCTCTCCATTCCTCTCCGTCATCCCAAATCGTTTACAGGGAGTCTCAGCCTGGTCTGAGGAATGTTAACAAGTGAAAATTCCCCCTTTGAACTGGAGAGCAACAAAGAAGATAGAGAGAGGGAGCCACTTCTCGCATTCCCCCCATCATTCTGTAAAATCTCCACTTGCTTGGCTCCGAGGGCTTCTTTTCCGCATTTGTTTCCATGCATGCAGTAGGGCTCTGGAAGGGGCCTGTTGTTCTTGGCTCGCGTGGCCAATCCGAGGCCAGCGTTGGGCCCTCTGTGGTCGTGCGCTCGGCACTGTGGCTCATTCAGGGGGAACAGTGCAGGCTCTGTCAGGGAGGGAAAGCGGGGGGCAGCCAGGTGTCGGGGTTGGTGTGTGGGTCAGCAGGTCAGGGGTTCAGAGCAAAGCCAGTGAGATGACAGGTTCAACGCCGCACCTTCTCCATTCTCACTGGCTCTGCACCTGCTCTGTAATCCCCTCACCAGTCCTTTTCACAGCAAAGTCTGTTTGCTTGTTGAAAGAAATTCCAAAGAGCACAGTTTTCTCCCCAACCAAGCCTATTAATGTAACTACTTACATTTTATTCTTATTCTCATTCTATCTCTTTTATATCGCAGCACTGGATGCTGAACGTGCTGCCAGTCCACTCGGGGGTGTGCAGGGAACACATAAAGACCCTGAGCACTGCTCTAACGTGACACGGCAGCAGTTTAGCTGGTTTCATGCCGAACAAAATGTATAAATTGGCGGGTGATGCGGAACAGTTGACAACAACCACCAAGTGTCTGACTGTGCCGTCGGTGTCTGGGGTCAAGCTTGAGCTGGATATAAACCTAGATCTGTAGTAGCTGCTGGAGTGCCTCTCGTTCACTCCTCTCGGCCTCGGTCGAACGCTTCGCACCCCACAGTGTTCCCAGGCCAAGACTGCCGAGTGTCAATGAGGGGACAGGCAAGCGCCTGGGGGCAAAGGGGTGGCTGTACGTTTAATCACTGTCACATTCCCATCTAATGTGTCTTTAACGTGACAATTATCCTAATAGTGACCATGTGTGTGTGTGCTGCAGGGATGGATGAAAAATTTAATAAAATAGGCAGTGTACGTTTTTTTTTTTTCTGCAAACACTGGTGTTTATAATTTGGGAAATCACAGTTCTCCTCGGGAGTGTGAAGCCACTGTGACCTAGGCTGCCTTGTCTGTGTGTCATGTGACCTCCGGAGCCCCAGTGCGTGATGGGATGCCTATGTGAGCAGAAGCAGTTAAGAGCAGGGCCCGACCCAATACGGCTGTTGCTACAGTGGTGGCTTTATCTGGTAGGTTTTAGGGAACTAAAAAAGTGAAGTAGAATAAAGTGCTGATGTAGTGAAACAGCCTCCCGTGATGCGACACGCATCTATCAGTGGGAGTGGAAATGTGATCGGAGAGAAGTAACCCGTTAGATCGGTCTTCCATAAAAAATCCCCTAAAATTCCAAAGGGTGAGGACCGCATTATTATTTTTCTTCCAAAGAAGTAGTGTTTTGTGTTTTTTTTGTTTTGTTTTTTCCCCGAGGGTTTTCTTGTTTTCTGTGTAAATCCCTGCTTGTTCTTTTAACTGAAACTTTGCGGTTTGTGCTTCAATGTTTTAGGTGAATCCCCCATTTGATCCTGAGTGTTCATTAAAAGTCTGAAAAAAGAATTGCCTTGGAATTTCACAGGAAAATGTAAAAAGTTACGTAGTGCAAATGTTACCTTGTGTACTTTGGTATGACGAGAAAAGCAGCCCAATACGGCACGAGAAACACTGGATTGCAGAACAATATGGCTAAATGGCAAGAAGGCAGTAGATCGGACAATTATACAAATAATTCGAGCTTGATAGAATCAACATGTTTATTATACGCTCATTTGAATTGAGCTGTGGGATGAACCCAACATTGTGACAGAAACTCTCTCCTTTCAAATGTTCTAAATTCATTTCCCCCGTTGGGTACAGATCCACATGCTTTTTTGTCAGGTTTTTTTAGGTTTCGGTCGCTGGCTCGCGTGCGTCTCAGACATCTCCAGTCTTTCTGGAAGGATTGATTTCCCCGTGTCTGGAATGCTACTTCATGACTGCTCAGGGGATCTGGAAAAACTTAAATCACTCGCAGAGACGTCGGTTAGGCATTAAAGCCTGCAGTGCGAATAGCCCTCAGTGTGTAATTATGTGTGTGGCACGTTTACCGCCGGTGCGAGCCTGTCTGCTTCCCGGGTTGTGCAGTTCTCAATGGCGGGAGATAGAGGTCGAGGGCGCACGGTCGTCTGGGGTCACGAGAGGTACGGTTGTGCGGGCAAGGATTTACTTACCACGCTGTGTCTGTACGTGGGGGGAACAGACAGGGGTAGGAGGAGGCCAGGGTGTGTGTAGACTGCTTGGACAGCGCTGGGCTTTGACATTGAATCTGCCCCCCCGTGTCAGTGCCACTTCCTGCCCACTCTTTCCAGGCATGGATGTCATAGTTTTTCCTTCGCCTCGGTCTGGCTCTCGCAGTCTTATGAGGTCATCTTGGATTGCCTGGGATAGTCTCTTCCACCCGCTGGGAGGCCCCGAGTGTTGCCCAGCAATCCCAGTGTGTGCAATGGGAAACGGTAGATTTGTCTCATGGCCTCATGCCTTGCCCCGTATTTGTTTAAAGGCATATGTGCCGTTTTATTAAGTGGTAAGTTTTGGTGTTGATTGGGAGGACAGGATGGATGGATGTTCCTCCCGCAGTAGAGAAACCGTTTCCTCCTCGTTTGTTTTCATTGGATTCTCCTTCTGGAACTCTCGGGTTGGGCGACAGAATGTTCCCAGATCCTAAATTCTACACCCCCCAGGGCAGGAGGGAGCTCGCATAGTGCCAATGAATTAATTACCTTACATGTGCTTTTCACCAAGTATGATACAATAGTTCCTGACAAATAGGAAATATGGGAAAGGAAAAAAATGCAGTGGAAATGTTGAAAGTTTAATCTATGAATCCAATATGTATGTCTGGATTCATTTGTGTCAACTCTGGTTCCAGGGGGGCTGCCAGTTCAGTGAGTGAATTTGTTTGAGAATGTTTATTCGGTTTCTTATTAAGAGATTTCGCCGTAACCAACAAAACCTCAATGAGACGTTGACATACCTACCAATTTCACATAATTAATGACTGTGCATCACATTAAAGACACCTCGGCCACTGGTTCTTGGCGAAGCATCAGCTGGCGTCCTGTTGTGGGATGGACCCTGTCTTGCATCATGGTTTCCAGTCTGAACGCTGTTTCTGCCATTCTGGCATGTCTGTGCTGTAACTCTGACCGCCTGTGCTGTAACCTCAGAGACCTTCAAATGTTTATGTCAGTATTGTCTCTTATTGTATTGTGTCAGCATTTGTGGAATGCATAGTTAATCCCCCAGTGACTGTAAGTGTCCTGGGATACATATCTTCTAGATAGATAAATAATAATAATCATAGAAGCATGCCCCCCAAATTGTAACTCTGTGTCTTGACTATCTTTTTCAACATTGGTTTGTGAAATACATTTTTCTTGCTGTTTGGCCCGGCTCTGCTATCTCGGCATCCTTTGTGACATCTAGTGGCAGGAAACATGATTTCTCTTCAGTTTGTCAAAATGCTTTGAACACGCAATGGGGCCTGTTTCTTCATTCTGGTTCATTCTGTGGTCTGGTTTCATTGGATACCGACTTGTCAGTGTTTCGGGTCTGTTGTGTAGTTACACCGAAATACAAAACGCCACCTCAGTAAAAATTTGATTGCATGAGCTGACACTGATATTTTGTTTTTTTGACAACTGGGTGTCCAACCGAAACATCTAGCAAGACATTTCAGAATCTGTGGCAAAGAGTCATCCAATCCATTGTGAGTTTAGGCTTAAATATAGTAGGTTTCTAATGTATTTGAGAAATTGTACTGGAGAAAGCTTACGTAAAACATTTTGCGCAGGAAGAAAAATGCTCAGAATGCCATTCTCCAGATTCCCTTCATATCTGGCTTCTAGAGAAAACAATCAAACGAGGAAGAGAAAGAACCTAATAGCATTGATTACAATCTGTGACAAAGGAATCTTATCTTTTTAAGATGTTGTATAAGTGTCCTTTCTGAGGCATTTATAATATAGAAACTCGATCCCACATCCGAGACACTGGCTGTGGTTGTTTGACGTTTTTATTTTTTCTTTCTCCCCCCTCCTCAGTTCTCCATTTCGGTTTCACTGCACCTTGAGAAAAAGGGAAGCAAGTTCTGACGTTATCAGCTTCACTGTCCAGCCTTTCTGTGCAGTTTAGTAAATAACCACAGGGGGGAGGCACATACACATATAGTGAAACCTGCTGCATTTTCTGTTTCCCTGATATGTTTGAAGACCGAAATGTTTGGGTCTGGTCCTGGCTGGTCCGAGTCCAGTAGGATGTATGGGTCAGTTTGATTTATCAGTACCTGTAGAACCCCTGACTTTGTGCAAAAAATAAAAACAGGAAATTAAACATTTAAACCTGTTTACACTATAAAAAGGGGGTTTGTGTGACACCTTACAGCTTCACAGCCCTGTTTGTTGGCGAGAAAACCTTGAATGCAGGTTTTTGTGCTAGTGCTGTGTGTACAGTACAGTCCTGCAATCCACGATTGGCCGTAGACAATTGAAAAGCGCCCCCCCACCCCCTGCAGAGCAGCCAGACTGCAGGTTTTTAGATGTTGGATGTTATTGTATAATAGGCAGAGCCCTTGGGACAGACTCGTTGCTAATGGATACATGGCTTTATTATGTGGGGTTTGGTGTGGCCTTCCTCTGCCGTGCAGCTTTCAAGAAATGCTGGTGAAATCTATGGAATTCTCTCCAGCGTCTTATTCTGCAAACTGTCCGTAGCGTCTCACCCGCCTGTGTGTTCCCAGTTTCCTTCTGTGTGTCACTTATTCAACACGTGGCTGGGCGCCTTTTAATGCAATGATAGGAGAGCATGGGGCTTTACCTTACTAGGTGATGTAACGTATACATTGGGCTTTATGTTCAGAGACTGTGTGCAAGACCAAGCCATTTTACTTGTGGCAGCAATGTTCATAAAGCATGAGACATGTGTAGTGTGTCTGAGCTAGTAGATATGACCTGCAAAGGTAAAGAATACGTAGAGAAACGTTCAGTATAACGCACTTTATCTGATGACCGAATTAAAAAGACAGCTGGGATATGGGGTACGATCATCAATGCAAACCCAGCGGTGATTTTGATAAATTATTAAGAATACAAATACCAGCTTATAATATATAATCTGATGCATCGAAGGGCGACTGACTGTGTTTCTGTGTTCCTTCCAGACTGCAGCTACACATGTCATCTGGAATGCAAAGACCTTATCCAACTGGACTGCAACCAACAGGACAGACAGCTGGAGGACACCCCGTCCCCCGGGAGGCCTGGCCCGACGCCCCAGCACAAGGTGAGGGAGTGCACGTCTCCGTGTCCTCTTATCCAGGGCGACTTACAAAATATAAGAGCAATACAAAGTGCAAAACATGCCATTCAAGTGTTAGACTCGTACATATCCTAATACCTCTAATGATCATAATGTATGCTGCTGTCATGTGACCCTTAAGAGCCCAGAATGAGATCTATGGCTCTATGTTGGGGAAATTTGGGATAATAATAATTTGGTCAAAGCCTGTTAGAAGTTGGTGACACACTTCAGATGGTGGTGTTAAGGGTTCAAACGGTTCCTTAAGATCCAAACCAAAACCAGGAAAAACTTGGCAGGAGTTTAGCTTTAAGGCCACATCGGAATAATAAAAAATAAAGGACAAGACCGAGGGATTCTTGGACCGGGTTTTCTGCACCACCTCGGTTTGACGGAACGCATTGGTGCACCCGTGGGTTTCTGTTCACATCTCCTGCATGGCCTCACTTTGTGTCGTTTCAAAACCGCGAATACCCGAGTGGGAGAGTGTGCCGTGCTGTGTGGGACACAGAGAAGCAATAAGGATCTGTCTCAATTCAACACGTCAGGTGGGGAATCGAGCACAGACTCCAGCTGGAAAACAACACACTACGCGATCGGATCAGCGGTGCTAAAGTCACTTTGTGGTTTGTGCTTCCGCAGGCCTTTATTTATTTTTTATTTTTAAGTTTTCATTATTTTCATGTTCTCTAGCCTCAATATCTATCGACCAATCAATCCATTTGTATTAAGTATAGCGCCCTCCACAAGGTAGCCACTGAGCGCTTTACAGATTTAAGATAAACAAACCAACCAGAGTGAAATATCGGCCTGGCTTCATAGACTTTCATCTCTTGTGTGGACGTGCCGTCGCTGTTTGCTGGTTTTCATCTCTTGCAGCCCAACGGATCACTAAATTTAGACCTTGTGTTCCTCAGAAATTCAATCTAAAAGTAAAATGTGCTGGTGGAGTTATAGGAGGAGGATGAAAGGGAGTCCAATTAATGAGGGAGTCTCTGCCTCTGGAGTTTTTAAGTGTGTTAATGAGCAGAGTGTTAAGTGGGTAATGGTGTCAGAACGAATGAGGGAAGCGGGGGACGCTGACGCAATTAGCACGAACAGACAAGATTGGAGAAGATTCCCTGAACAGAGAGAGAGAGAGCCTGGTTGCACATTCGGAAAAAGGAAAACAGATTTTTCTCTGCATAGTAGAATATATAAGAGAGGTTTCCTAATGTACAGCAGGTTTGTTTTTGATGTTTTATTCTGCAAAATACAGACATCTATTACAAATAATTGGAAAATGTGATAAGTCTGGTCTGGTACAGATTCTGTTTTTAAATCCAGATACAAAGCAGCTGCACTGACAGAGGTAAACCCTAGATACGTTTCTCACCCTGCTATGTAGATGATTATAGACAGAGATGTGGGTGTCGGCTTGTCCTGTAACAACAGCAATCCTATTTCCTCGCACAGCTGATTACTGTAGCTGTTTCTCGTCACCTTGCCTCGCCTGAAAAACCCCTCTTGAGTTCCCACAACCCCTCGGGAGCCGCAGAGCCAGCCGTGGGAGGCGCTGCCTTATAAACCGGGACCCCTTTTCCTTGCACGGTTGCTTGGCCTCAGTGCGCCGAACCTTAAATGGTATTTCTGGCTGGGCTGTGTTTACGAGCCTCCCGTAAACAGAGGAGGGCCCCGGCGTTGTTCAGCAGAGAGCTCCTCTCCCTCCCGCAACGCCCGGCGCCCCTCATTTATTCTCCAGCTCCTGTAAGCGGCTGGAGTCGCATTTAAATAGTTAATTACAAGCAAGACATCTCTCAGCCCAGACGTGTCTGCACAGGGATTTATGGGGATTTACGGGCTATTAGCCCACTAAGCCAATATATTTAAAATGCAGATTTTCAACTGAAAAAAAGAGCTCACAAAATTCAATCCTAGGCTTACAGCTATAAAATATAATGGTAATAAAAAGATATCCATGGGAATTACAAAAGCTGAATGTTTTTGACGCTTTTAATGCTTTTGAGGTGCTTGTTGTAGACTTGTTGACGAGACCCTTTGAGGATGTTTATGTAATTTCCTGTGAACAACTAATAACACAAATACTGTCCTCCTGGGTCCACAACAGAATAAAATGCATTAAATTAAAGCCTCCATAGAGAGACAATTCAATGCATGTTCATTTTGTGAATATTCCCGAACAAACAGTCTAGCCACATCTTTTGTCCGGTGGCCTTGTGTGACTTCACACCGATGTCGTGTCTGATTGTGATGCTCTGTGCTGTACTTCGCGAGGACAGTGCCGTAATGGCTTTAACGCTGAGTTTTGTGATGAGGCTGCGAGTTGAGACAGTGGACATATTCATGATGACTGAAGTTCGGTTTCATTAGAGTCAGCAAGGAGAGTGTTGTCTGGACGGCCTTCTTCTCCCCATTGGCCCAGCGCTCATCCTCTCGCATTAGCAGGGAGTGTGGGCCGAGTGTCGGGCAGAAACATACGGCCCCTCCAGAAAGTTTCAAACTTTTCACCAAAACTACGTTCGTGTCAGTCACGCGTGGAAATCCCCTTCCTGCCCTCGCAGACTCCTGTGCAGCCACAGACCCCAGGCGCGTCCGGTGACACAGCGCCGTGAATCAAACAACAGTAATACCGGTGGTGTGCAAATGGTCGTGCGTGTGAATGCGAGATCCACGGCGTGTTATTGCGGAGGAGTAAAACTGTGTGGAGCCACTGTGTACAGAAGTGACTGCTGTCAGGAGGCAAGGGGAACGTTTATTGAACTCTGTTTGAATTGAACTCTATTGAACTGGGCTAGAGAAAAGAAAAAGCTTTATAATCTCCATTAGAGATTGCGCTGCTCATTTATTGACCCACACCAAGGAGTTTCCTGTTCCGCACAGTCGCTCTGACAAAATCCATCATTGGAGACTGACATTAAAGGCAATACCCGTTTGCAAATGGCTGTTTCACTTCCTCTGTTACACACACACACACACTGAAGACACTCTCCCTCTTTGACTGATGACAAAAAACCAAACCGCACGCGATCTGCATATTGAGTGGTGAAGTGTTTACAACCCAGAGTGGGGCGCTGACTGATGTACCGTAATCATGGGGCTGTCATGACAATTATCTGCAGCTGCCAGTGCCCCCACACCCCCCACACTACACACACTACACACACTCTACACACACAATGCCAGGCTGATGATCGCACGGGTCTTTCATCTCTCTCTGAAACCGGGCCGTCGTCGCGAGCGCCACGCGGGAGACCGCCTGACGGCACGCCAATCACGGCACCTGCGGGGGAGAGGAACAGGTTAACCAAAGCGCGCCGGAACTGCGAGCGGCTTTTGATCGTCGTCTCCGGGAGGAGCCTTATTTTCGTTTAAACAATGTAGAGCCCAAAATAAGACTGATTTAGCATTTCAAAGCCCTGGCGCAGTTAGGCCGCTCTGTAGATCCCCTTCCTCTGCTGTATAAATAATCATCATTGCAGCAGCTGCCCCCTTTTATTGTTTTTTTTGTTCTGTTTATTTCTTCACAGCTTCTTTGATTTTGTAGTGCGTGTGCCCCTAACTGTAGCCGCTCTCGGATTTAAAAGATGTGAGCTATGCCGAGCGCATCTGAGACCGATTCGAGGGATGAGAAGGTAACTGGGGCACCTTCAGCTGGGAGCGAACGGAGCTGTCAGTGAGGGCTGCCTTCTGTTTAAAATAGAGAGAGAAAGAGAGAGAGACAGACAGACAGATAGTCAGAGAGAAACAGAGAGACAGATAGACAGACAGAGGGAGAGACAGACAGGCAGAGAGAGAGAGACTGACAGACAGACAGACAGACAGACAGAGAGAGGGAGAGAAAGTAGAAAGTCATTGTTTAAATTGTGGGTATTTGTTTCGTGAACCCGTGCAGCCGTGTGTCCTACAGGTCTTTAAAACTTTCAGAAGTGTGATGGCATCATAATTATGTTTCCGATGCCAGGTGAATTGTTTGTTGTTCTTGTTTTGTTTTTTCCCAATTGGTTGTTTACCCTCCACGCTCAGCGCAAGTAGCGAGGACCAAAGCTCAGTGTCTCGCTCCACAGGGTTATGGCCGGGATGAATCATTCACAGCGAGTTCCCGCTGAAATAACAGAACCAGGTTTAATAAGTCATCTCTGATCGCTGAGACACGAGAAGCTCCTCCACATGTCCCAGGGTCCGACCTGGGTAGCACAGCAAAGCCCCTCGGGACCCCAGACCGTTTGGACGAGACTAAAGGACAGGTTCTCTGGTGTGTGTAGTTGGGGAAATGAACTGAATTGTTTCGGTGCTTGATTTTCTGAGATAAGCGTGTTTAGGAAACAGACGGGGAGAAAGCGTCAGGGCAGGGTGTGGGTTGACAAAGTCATCATGTTCAAGTTCGGTGCTGTTTGTAGTTGCTTCTGAGCTTCTGAGAAACGGGCGGTCATCGTCTTAAAAGCATCTGGAGTGGTCCCCTCATCCCCTCGCCTTGGTTGCAGCTACCACAGGTGCCGACATGGGGATATTAACTGCTTCCGAGGAGGAGGTTTAAATTCATGGCCTTTCATTTAGCTTGCTGTGTCTGAGCTCTTAACCTCTGTAAGCCTTTGGGAAAAAATAAATTCATAATCTATCCCCTGGGATCAACAACATGCATCCAAAAATTATAAATCCAAAATTATAATTATTATTATTTTGTGCCGGTGCTTCTATTTAATAGAAGAGGCAGCAAGCAGTGTTGGCCAGTGAAAACGCTTTATAGAAACTCCTGCCATAGGTACCCAGCAGCAGAGCCACCCCAGTGAGCTGGTTGGTCGATCCTTGACTGCGTGCGTCGGCCGCCGCGGTGGAAACAAGAGACGGGCTAAATTATTTAGGCCGCGGAGTTGCTGGTGAGCCGAGGAGCAGAATTTCAAGCAATGCCATGACCGTGCACATAAAATACAGACCTGCACCTTGTCCTGGGGATTTAGTTTCTGTTTGTCCCTCTGCTTTCGTGCTCCACGTTGCATTGATCAAGGATGCGTGTGCGCTCAGCTTGAGATCAATTTCAGACGCTACCTCTCGGCTCGGCCTGATCAGTAATCGGAAATAAATGAGCCCAGACTTTTCGGAGGAGCACTTTGAGAAACCTGTCAATAATCCCCCTGGGGTGAACTCGTTGCCTTTCTATCTTGCCTGTCACCGCGCCACTCAATAGGCGATCGATTATCACAATAATAAAAACTAAAGATTTGGATCCTCCGAGTCACTGAATCAAGCGCTGACATCCTGTCATTAACTGTCGGTGCTTTTGTGACAGAGGAGTGTGATCAGGATATTTCACACAATCTTTTCTGTGAATCCCTGGATTCTAGGATGTGTTTCTTAAGGTTCACAAACCCTGAGAGAGGCAGGGCGTCTCAGCATCTCTGTCTCACAAAATCATCTCAGGCAGGCCGATTTAAAATGTTAAGCCAATGAAAATTTAATTAGCCTCCTACAGAACAGCCTCTTATGATTTTAAAACCCCGCCGTTTAAAGTAGATTACGTTTTGTTTAAAAGCTTTGCCCTTTTTCTTCGGGTATTTGCCAAACGACGGGAGCCTGCCGCCCCACATTTCATAAAAGAGGAAAACCGGTTTCATTTACACAAAACACAATAAAACTAAACAAACACTAAACAGAGTGCGTTCATATTGTGAGGGTTCCTCATTTCTTAAATCAAAATGGTTTGTTTTGAAATAAAATTCTGTGTTTAAAGGTAGTTCACCAAAACTGGAACCATCTTGTTTATTTCCAGTTCAGAGTGCAAATCCTCTTGAAGCCAGCAATGCAAAAGTATAAGCACCCTGGCAGTGTTACACAACCACTCGCTTGGTTGATGGTTGATGGGGATAACTAAATAAATAGAAACGTTTATATAAATAATACCTGGAGAGAACCCATGGAGACCAAGAACTGTTTGTCCAGAGGGTAAACACAGTTGCACTTGTGTTACAAAGATTAGATCAATGCTGGTAGCATACTTTGTGCAGGAGTCAGTAACACAAAGATAAGTTACTTATTATTTCATGTTTTACACAATGTTTTTCCTGTCCAAGGTCACAATCAGTGGGGTGCGGAGGAGGGCTGGCACTGTGTATTGTGTCAGTCTTTAACCTTTTTTGGCCTCCATGCCACACAATCTGTATCCCGGCTGCCTGCTCGGACACTCTAGTTTTTGTTTCGGTTTATTTTTGATCACGTCGCGATTATCGCACCTTTCTGCTTGGCGAGGTAGTGGCAGCCCATTCCTGCCCGCCTCTGTGCCAGCTTCAGCCCAGGACTTACAGGGTTAAACGTAGAAGTGAGACACACTTCCGCCTCCGAGCTGGAGAGTGCACTGGCTGTGGCATTACTCATTTGCTTGCGTCTCTACAATCAGCATGTAGTTAATTTTTCAGTGTCACAGCAGATGCCTTTAGAATTTGAATGTCAGGATGAATTTTTAAACACATTCCTTTTATTCCCTTGCGGAGCCGTCCACAGGACCGTGTGTTATTTTACACATCCCATAATGCCTATTGTGTCACGGCCTATTGTGCAGGTGGAGTGTAGGGTTTCCTCGCCTGCGTTACTGTGAGCGCAGTTTCTATCGGGCTACTCGTGTCTGTCTGATCTTTTCAGTCAAGCAGGTTCTTGTGTCAACTGCCCTTGTGTTGCAATCACAAAGCCACACTGAAGGAAGGGCATGAAACCCAAAACAACAACAGGAACACAAGCCATTTCACATTGTAGCTAATGAGGTCATTGCAGTGCAGGCACAGGAGTGCGCAAACGTCAAGTTAAAACACAATACTGTGTCAGGAACCATCAGAATAATATCAGGAACATTATTATTGCTATAATTTATTCATTATAGCTTAGCGTGTTCTTCATGTGTAAAAAATATATAATATTATGGGTTTATATTCTTATTGTATGCATGTTATTAGTTGCAAGGGTAACAGCCCTGTGAAATCATATGTAGATTTAATCAGGAGCCCTTTCTTTTTGTAGAGGAAGTGGCTACAGCTTCGTTGAAACCAACTACATGCAGGAAAAAGGGGAGGGAGGGGGGTTGGTAGGCGTGTGTTTGTGTAAGCTCACAGGCAAGCTTATAGGCAGATAACAGATGAAACCACAGATGGTTGAGTGAGAGACGGAGTTAGAGAGAGAGAGGAGGTGCAGCCAGCTTAGCTCGCCTTAAAATAATTATGAGGCGACAGGAAGAACGAAGACGACTCAGGTTGTAACTAAGTGGCTGCCGCAGAGATCGCTGAGGAGAGGAGAGGAAAAAAAGCGACAGGAGAGGGAGGTAATCAAACGCGACGGACGACGGCAAGGTTTGGAACGCCGCCCGGCACTCAGCCGTTTGCCACTCGAGACATGCCGAGGGAGTCTCCAGCTTGTGGACTATAGTTTGGATGTGGAAAACTGCTACTGAGTTCTGATCTCAAGGCTCGGACGTACTGCTGGACCCGGTGTCACCACGGCCTCCCGCTCCAAACTCTGAAACCCGTGCCTGCCAATCAGTTGCTGTGAGGGATGGAGGTGGGCCGCAGGCCACAGAGACAGGTGCAGCTCTGAGAATCTCTGTGGGGGAAAAAGGTGAGGCTGCTCTGAAGCCCGAGGAGATGCATCTGAGAATCTGCTGCTGGTGAAATATAGTTGAATGTGTCATTATTTATTTTTTGGTGGAAACTAGTTTTTTTTATTGAACAAATTCAAAAGAAACATTAGGGGTTAGAAACATTAGAAAACCTTGCTGCAAGAAGGAAACCCCATCTCTCTTCTGTGACTGTTTTGGAGCGCCGGTTTTGTGAGGGGTCAAGACTTCTGTGCCAAGCCCCCAGGTCACCTGGCATGCTGGGATTATCCGTTGTCTTGGGTGGTGCACGCTTCTGCGCTCCGAGGATCTGTCTCCAATGACCGGCAGCAACAGCATGAGCAGTGGATACTGTAGTCTGGATGAAGACCTCGACGACTGTTTCTTTACAGCCAAGACTACTTTCTTCCGCAAGGCCAAGGTAATGTTAAAAATAGCGCCTGTCTGTTTGGGTTAGGCCAAGACACTCACCTGTCTTGTCCCCGGCACCTGGCCGCACACCTTTTGCAGTTTAGTGGCAGTTTATAAATACTAGTGATGAAAAGCAGCGAAACAAAACACGATGTACAGGCCCAGACCTTTTTAGGATGTACTTCTGGAAGGTTCTATTGAAATCTTAGCAGTTTAAGAGGTGTGACTTCCCTAATCTTTACAAATATACCATTTTATGAATTACAACTTTTTCAAATTGTACTTGCATCCTTTTTTAATTTCATAAAGCAGACATCTTGCGAGTTGAAGTGACAGGACTTCTTTTAAAGCCTTTTGTGTGTATATGATTGTGTGTGCGTGACAGTTAATAACTACCTTTAATTGTAGTATTATTTTCTATATGTGGAGAGGGGTTGAGTCTTGTGATTGATGCTGTTGAAACTCAACAAGACATCTTCCTAACTTTACTGTCAGGATTTGTGATTTGGATTCGCAGTGGATAGAGCGGTGAGGGACGTCTCCACACCGTAACCTTTAACAGCGCCATTTTTACAAACCTTCGACACGGCTGGTTGGGCAGATCTGCAAATGTGTTTCATAACGGTAGAGTGAAACCCCTGTCAAAGCGATCGTGAGTAACTGTCTCTGAGCATCACCGATCGACCATGGGGTTCAGTGGACAGTTTGAATCTCGGGAGGGAATGACCGGAAATCTTGAAGCCGCTTTGAATGAGGATGTAGAGGATTGCTTCCGCTTCCTCTTTCTCAGAGCTGTTTGACGAGTTATTACTTTTCATTTTCTTGATGCTCTTTAAGCAATAGCTTGGGCCACACACACAGTTTTTTCTACCCCTGGAACAGGCCTCTTGTGTTACTTTGTATCCGCTAAATAAAAGGTGTAATTTTTCAATCCTTTCTTCATTCTGGATGGAGAGGGTTGGCCTGGCTCATGGTGTGAACTGTCCAGTGGTTTCTAAGGGTGCCCAGGACATGATCTGGGGCGGGTAATCGCCACACGAGTTTCCACCCAGAAACTACACGTGAGACACAGTGAGGGTGTCAGTGTGATGTATGAAATATCAGGTATTTTTGTCCAGCTCATTGGAAGTGTCTTGTTTTGACACCTATCTGTGCCTGTGTTTTTTGTTGTTTTTTGGGGCTAAAATGGAAATCCCCATTGTAAGGTGTGCGTAACGTTCTCTCAGCTTGTACATTTCCATGTTCCTCCTGTCGTCCCACACGCTTCTTCACATACACTGTCACACACACATCTACCTCCCTCAGACACAAGTGTTTTGGTCACCCCAATCACTTTCCTCGAAACCAAAACACTGGTTCTAGTCCTGACGGTCCGGAAGTTTTTAATCGTGCAAAGGTTTCCCAGCCCCACGATGCGTTGATTATACCTCTCCTCTGTGTCACAGTGTGCATACGTGTACAGAGGACTCTCCCAGTGTGTCAAAGCTGTCTGCAAGTTTGTTCTGCACAACATAGTTCACATACCGCAACAGCAGTTGAACAAAGGGGAAGGAAACGCAACACAGCTCAGTCCTAATACAGTAAAGTCACTCAGTACCACTCAGTCGCTATGTTTAAAAGATGAATAACAATCGGTCGTTTTCCGAAAGGGATGTGTCCTCGAGGCCCGCATGCCTGTGCCCTCTGGCTACTTGACCTTTATCAGAGTCTCTGAGTGCTCCTCTGGTGCCTTCAAACGCAATTTAGGAAGGAAACGCTGGCTGATTGAAACAAAACTCGGCCCCTCCCCGGGACTGTTGTCCAGCTTTGAAAGCAGGTAGTGCTTCTGTTACCACACACACATATACACACACACACATACACACACACACAGTCTCTCTCTCTCTCTCGCTCTCACTCTCACACACACACACACACACACACACACACACACACTCTCTCTCTCTCTCTCTCTCACACACAGACGCACACACACACAAAAAACAGTTCAGTATTGCCGTGGCAATGTTTGTGAAAGTTTCATACCCGGTACAATGTAGGGAAAGCACTTTTTTTCAGGTTTATAAATAACCTCCACATTACAAATTAGTTTCTCCTGGTGCAACGCTTTTGACTTTTGCTGTCTATTTTTTATTTAAACCGAGATAACCACGCCCCCCAGCCCCCCACACTCATTCTCAGCCATTGCACAGAAAGTGTGAGAGGTGACACTCTGTCTGCACTATGTTTTATGCACTTCCTGTCGACTGCACTGTTGGCCTCACAGCTGAGCTCATTAAGACCGGTTTGAAAGCCCATTTTCAACTCCACACTAAAAGAGTATTTGACAGCGAGTACAAGTACAAGATGACTGCGATTGTGTGCCTGACAGACGACTGGATTTCTATTATGATCCCTCGGGATGAAGGTTTTTCTGTATTAGGAAATTATTTTGAGGCCGGGAGCCCTTCGGAGTTTGGGTTGCACTGGCGCTTTCACTCCGTGGAGAAAAACAAACACAACGTCTTTCAAGGCTTTTCCAAGGTTACGTCATCGCATTGTATAAGTGATCATTGGCGGTAACCTCCAGGGCAGTGCGCTATCTCTGCACACATTCTTAGGAGAGAATATACTCTTCCTTTTAAGGGTCTGTGTTTCTGCAGTGGAGGAGTGCAAAACCGAGTGGCAATCCTGGTTGCATGGAGAGAGAGAGAGAGGGGGTTGGTTGGTTGGTAGGGGCTTCTTCACTGATACTAGAAAGACCTTTACAGACAGAATTATTCATACGTATAGTGAGTCGCCAGGCATGAATTAGGGATGCGTGCCGACACAGTGAGATCTTTTATAATTGTGCTCCTCAGTGGTAGAGTCACCCAGTGGGCAGGATACCCCCCAAGCTGTCCCGAGCACAACAGTGTCATCGAATCCGGTGCGCGGGGGCAGGCAGGGTGAATTCTCCCCGACCGTTCCCCTTTGTTGTGAGCCTTCTGGTGGAGCTCGGCTTGCAGGGGGAATGAGCTCGCTGGCCCGTGCTTTCACATGCGCCGCCGTGTGCCGCTCAGACAGGGTTTAAATTTGGCCTGCCCTTGATCTGAGTGACTGTAATTCGGTTAATCAACATCAAAGAACGACTCGGCTCCCGAGGAGTTCGGCCGACCCTGATGAATTAATCACGGGACTGTTGACGCAGGGTTTGTGCCACTGCCTTTGCCGTCTTTCCTTTGAACCTTGACGTTTCGTATGCGTACCATCGTGGCGCTTTCGCTCCTAGCCTAGTGTTTTTCTGTTTGTGTGTAGTAGAATAAATACACATTCGGTGTGGAAGGGAACTTCGTACCCAGCTTGGTCACACTGTGTGCTGGCCAGCTGTAATCCTCTGCTTTCGTTTCCCATGAGGGGGCGTGAACTAAGAACGAGTCAGAGAGCACGGTGTATCAGCTATGAACTTTGGACACTTTCTTATCTCGCACAGTCTCTGGCCAAAGCTTAAGTCTTCCTCTCTGTGCATCTCCAATAAATACAACCTGCGTTCACAGGCCTGCCAACATACCAATCTGCGCATGGTGGGGACTGTTAAGTGGTATAGGATACGCTGCAATGTACATACAGGGAAATTGATCACCTTGTTCTTCAGTCTTTTCAGACTTTTCTTTTAAGGTGGGGATAGCAAAGGCACACACGCTTTTACTATCTGTACCATTGGGGATTAGGTCATTATCAGAGCCCCCTATCTTTGGCTCAAAAGCCTGATTCTGTTGATGGATTTTTCGCTATCTCTGCCAATACTCCCTAAAGCTGCTGAGTTCATGAATGGATTTTGCGGCCAGCGGGAGTGACTTTCTTCTTCGGTCGGGTCTTTTATCATGATCAAATTTCCACAGCGCAGCGTCACTGGTGTCTCGGTCTAGAAATCCTTGCCACTGTATTTAGCACCTCTCAACACTGCAGATTGGGATTGTGTGTTATTGTACACAGCGCTCCAGAGTCTCGAGTGGCAGGTTACAAAACACAGCAATAATGGAAGAACAAGTCCATCTGTACGTGATGTCCTTGGATGGTCGATGGATGTAGCGAAGAGTCTCAAAACTGTGTGATTTAGGATAGAAAGAAGGCGTAGAAGGCTGTGTTTTTACAGAAAGCTTCTTTAAAGGATAATTAGACTTCAGACTACAGCAATGCAAAACAGGTGGTCTACATACGCCAAAGGCATGTTACATTAATAATCCTGTTTCTCTTTTGGCGGTTTTTACGCAGTGTTATGGCTCTGAAGGCCTGGCTGAGTTCTGTGTCCGATCACTTCTCTACAATATCCTCTGATTAAAGACTATTGCAATAGCTGGAGGCTTCCTGAACAATGCATAGTTCAGAGCTGGAAGTGTTGCCACCAACCAGGAGAGATGTTTTGTGATTTTTATTTATCAAAAAGAAATGGCCGTCATCATTCACATTAGAGTTCACGTGTTAAAAGACACATCTGGGCATTTTTGTCTGCCTGTTTTCAGTTGAAATCTGTCTTTCATTCTGGGGCAGAATGTTGCACTGCAGATTAATTGGAATTCCCTGCTCTGATGTTTTACAAACGTGTGTGTGTGTGTGTGTCTACATGCGCAGTAGTAAAACATGTGAAGAATTATGAATTGACCAATTCAATTTAACGTAATTAATGTCATTTTTACATGAAAGTAGTGTCACTAGTGCGGGGTTTGACTTCTTCATTTGGGGGGATGAATCTGTGTGAGCAGTAGTGTGCACTTCACAGCTCAATCTCAAAACTATGTTCAGGCGAATCTGAAAAAAACTAAAATCTGTTTTCTTCAGCTTGGTTAATCTCAGATTATTCACAATTCAGTGCTCTGACTCTGAAGTATTAGTCTATTATTATAGTTTTTCTTGAAACTGTATTAATTCAAATTCATTTTTTTACTGGTTATGATTGTTTGCATTTCCTAAATTTCTCCCAGAAGAAAAACTCTACATAAATAGACTCTACATAGAACATCATCTAAAAAAAATATACATATTTCCTTGACACATGACAAGCCTGCTAAAGTCTTATTGTGAAAAAGAAAATATTGTTATCCAAAGAGGTTGATTCAAATTAGTGCTGGTATAAACTGAAACAAACACAGCAAAAAAGTCAACAAGAAAAGGTTGTGTAGTCCAGGCCACCTATGATAAATAAATCAGAGTTCCTGTTTGCTTGATTCACGGCTGAACTAGGGAACAATATTATTATTGTGTTACTGAAGTTCCTCTTCGTAGATTAATACAGAGTGGGATTGAGTCTGAATAACAGGTCACATAGGCAGCAAGTAGCTGCTGTTGAAGTTTAACACTTTTTCACACGCAAACAGCGGATGAGTAAGGGATCGTAATGACTGGATTAGCACCTCAACACAATCAGCAATTGCCCAGTGTTCCTGTTTTATTACATTGTCTTCTGACTCGTAACTGTTTGCTCTTGTGCTCACTGAAAGACACTGCACTAGGAATGGGCTGCCTGTTGTGCTGCCACTGCTTGGTCTTCATTGATTTCCCTGACAATGGCAGAGGAGCCGCATGCAAAAAATAAGTTATCTTTTAATTTCACGCTCATTTTAGTGACATCACAAAGCAGCATCCATCCAGTTCAACAGAAACCCCTACCACAGTCCTTAACGGTCTTCATTCCATTAAAACTCTGCATATTTCTCTTTGGTTGGTTTGTTCAATATATGACCACATCTCCCAAAGAAGGAAGTGAACGGACGGAACCTGAGTGAGGCTTGTACCCATGACAGAGTTGCGTAAATCCCGCCTTTTGTGTGAGAGGCCTTGTGGTCTGAGCTGCAGGTGGGACGACGGGACGCCTCTGATAGGACGTGACGCAACACGGCAGGCGGCAACAGCGGCGAGATCAGCGGTGCCTTATTGGTCAGGGACTAAGAGTGGAGAAGCCTTTATTTTTGTTTAGCAGTTCTTAAAGTGCTGCAAGAGGCCTTCAGTGCAAGACCACATGTTTCCTCTCTCCTTCAGCTGAGGTGGGCTGCTAATCCACAAGGTCCCATCCTGAGAGTTCACACTGTCTTCTGCACTTGCAGACAGAGCGCCGCCCGGGGTTGGGCAAAGGGGCTTTCAATCTGGACGTTCTCTGGGTCCTGGCGTTAACGCTGGCCTTCTTTTCTGGGCCGCACAGTCTCACGTACAGCCGTATCTGCACATCAGCAGTGAGTGAAAATAGGAAATGGGGCATTGGTTAAGAGCTTCCGTTCTCGGATTTAAGCTCATCTGCCTTCAGTTTCTTCACACACGAGTTTCTTTCTTTTTGTTTTTGTGCTTTATTTTCTTTTCTCTTCCGTGCTCTGGCCAGTTTCCCTCCTGTCACACATACAATGGTGTTGTGGAAGAACCCTGTTAAAACTCACAGTGGACTTTGGAGTCTAAGTGGACTTTACAGTGGGACTGTTTTTCTGGTGCAACTAAGACCCCCACATCTCAGCACACGATGAGACGATGCAGGGCGTTAATAGAGGCCCGTGGAAGCTGTGCAAAGATGGCATTTCCTGTACTTTCAGTGGAATGCCCAAACCCTGAATTCTGTGAGTCTCTGTGGGTCAGCCGTGTGTCTGGTTAGGGGACAGTCACCTTTGCCATGGCTTGCCTACGCATGCTTTGAGCCGGTCTGCAGCCGGGTGTGTTGATGACGCATCGAGTAACTTTTTCCACTGCTCCTTATGAGCACCAGAGGTTTAACCCGTGCCGGGCTCTGGACGCCTGATGGCAAAAGGTGGATGTGCTGTCCATGTGCACCACAAGCGCTTCTGCCCGAGAGGTGGCCAGGATTGTGTGTCGCAGTTATGGGCTTTGCGGAAACTCGATTTGTGACTCCCTCCCTTCCCCTGGCGCGGCGTCAGATGTGGAAGCGAGGTGTATCGGGTAACAGGTCCTCGACGTGCGGTGCGATGTTTTGAGGAAGTTCGCATGCCTGTCACCGTAGCAACGTGAAACTGAAGCGGCGTTCGCACTTCCTCTGATAGCAGCTGAGCAGAGAGTGCGGAGAGAGAGAGGACTACGCTGTGCTCGTACATTCATACACTGAATTTACTCTGACTTCACTATGAGGGATGAATCAACCGTGTTAAAGCACATGTGCAAAAGTATAACTTCCCAACACTGCTGGAAATGAAAATCAACCGGGCGGGGTCGTGTCGGGCAGCACGATGCACTGATACTGATACTGATACTGATACCCTGATTCAACCATGTATTGAAACCCAGGAGTTATGGGCTGTTGACGGCTGGTAGAAGCTGTCAGGGGAATTTGTTTAATGGAAGTGTCCATTTGCCAAAAAATAATAATCAAATCCAGTTTAATTAACTAATTTAGAGAGCCTGTTTGTTCCCCCCGACGAGGTGAACTATTCCTGTGAATAATGATAGAAGAGGGATCCGTATAATCCTGCACGACGTTGTAATTGTGCTAGTTGCAGCACAGTGCTGAATTTCCCTGATAATGAATGCCCTCGGTGTGCAAGGCATTAGTATACCGACCGCACATTTTAGGAGCTGCTGTTATAGTCAGAAAATAATTACCCTGCCTGCTACCTGCACTTGTGCACTGTTGAACATCCCTGTAAGAGATACCATTGTCAAACAGATGGAAATAAAGTGTACATTAAACCCCCCCACTCCTGTTCCCCTTTCTTTCTTCCCTGAGTCAGCATGCTGGATGTGCGCTAATGTGTCTCTCTGCGGTTTACATTAGTGCGTTTCTGCTGTTTCTGCAAGTCTGGGGGGGCCGGGACCCTCTGTGGTCTGCTATGAAACTGAGGGAGGAATGTGCCCGATTCCTGTTATTAGAAAATGTGCGAGATTGTTGACTTTTCCTGCCTACGGACTTGGTTCCGTGTCCGATTGCCTACATACCCAGTCAAGATCTCTTTTGTTTGCGTGCCAGGAGGCCGGTGTTTGGACAGAGCCTGGTTGTTAGATACGGTCTCACGGTAGCCATCTTTAAAGGGCAATAACTGGACCTTGAAAGAGACGCATGGTCAGAAAGAGTCGTAGGTGTTGCGCCACGCTTCACCACCCTGGAGTTTGATTCAAAGGCCGTTCCAAACCACGGCACCTGATCTAAGTTGGTTGTTCCGGTAATCATGGTGACGCACAGCCTACCTCGCCTATCTGTGGCGCATTGTAATGTGCTTATCCTATTATTCTAAAATGGGAGGCTAATCTGGATAATGGACATGCATTATGTCATTCGTTCCTAATGCAGTTAAAGGTTGGGTCTCTGGGTAGGCGCAATCGATCGATTCATTATAAATGGGAGAATAGTTCTGTCGCTGCCCTGCGCTCCCCACTCCATCTAATGTCTTGAGCAGCTTGTGCAAACGGGCCCGGCTTAGTTTACACTTCAGATACTTGTCTGACACCCACAGCAGTGCAATCTGCCGCCAAGCCCGGCGAATCGGGAGAAACCTGTTCAGTTTCCCCATTAGAGGCCTTCGGATCAGAACAGAACAGATTTGTAGAGGGGGATATCAGGAAGAGATCATCTTCTCTCTCTCTCTCTCTCTAATGGTACCCTGTCACTCAGAACCATTGAGAAGAGCGTCTTGCAGGAGAAGAGTTAGTTTCTGCACGTTTGGGGTTGACAGTTGACAGAGTTGATTGACATGAAGAAGGAAATGGCCTCTGATTTAGCGAATGCTGTAAAGCGACACAGATCGCACAGCTGAACCGAGAGTTTATCTTCACACTAGCAGCTGCTGCCACAGTTCCTGGAAAAACTGTTCCCAGACCTAAGGGTCCATTACTGTATGTGGGGGGGGGGGGGGTGTTTTGTTGGTGGGGGGGGTTCTCTGCGTTCCTGTACTTTATAGTGAGCAGTACAGGGACCTTTCTGAGATAAAGCCATGGCCGTATTTCTCTTCAGACATCCATCGCAGTACAGTGACTCTGCGCTTCTGCCATCTGTTCCTGTGGCTAATATTAATGCTGCAGTATGTATGAGCCATTTATGAGCCATTTAGACTCATGCAGGGTTTTGATGTACAGCACAGACTCACACACCACGTAAAAACACTATTAATAGGATATATGTGAGTTTATTAAACACCTTAGATCAGCTCTTGCTGGTGTTGATTTAAAACGGCAGGTTTGACACCAGCTTTTCTATCGATGCTCTTCCAGTGCCGAGCCCCAGGGCTGTATTTTCGCATTGGCCTGTGTATGAATCTGTTGCTGCATCGCCTCTCCTTGCCGTTTACTGGGACTCGGAATCGCTCCAGAAAGTGCATCTGCAAGTAACAGACTTGGCTCTATCTTCCTTTTCCAGTGTGGCACTTTCCTGCCTCTAGGTGTCCGTTATTTACTGGACTTTCTCCGTCCGTCCGACCAGCTGCTCTTCCTGAAGCCTGTTCTCAGCGCTGCGTGTTTGTCCACAAACTGCCGTTCTGTGAGCGCTCCTTTGCCCTTTGTTTGGAAAGTAAACACTTACTGTGTTTATGGAGCAAATGTGTTGAGGAAGTGCCGGCGGTGTATATTTAGCCTCAGAGAGCCAGGCGGTTTGTTTTTTATTTTTGTTCGTTTGTCGCACACAACGGGCAGGAATTCCTCGGGGAGCATCCCTGGGGGAGAGGGGATGGCCGGAGACCCCCACACACAGGGAGAGAAGGGGATGCCAGGGGGATGTGCTTCTGTACATCCCAGCAGCGCAAAAACTCCCAGAAAACATTATACAAGTGCAGCCTCCTTTAAATAACCAAACACCTGCCACACCGACACAATGCAAAATAGACCCCCAACTTCAACCTCTATATTAGCATATCAGTTCAATGAAATGATACCTGAGGACCCCACCCCCAAAAAAAGAAACAGAGCAGAAATCTACACACACACAGCTAGCATGAATCACGTTGTCATAGAGAGGTTTCTTTATCTTTTATTAATGCATCTCAGCCCTAATTGTAGACCGTGTTATGCCGGGCAGTTTCCAGTGCGTGTGCCGGTTGGTGCCACGCCCACTTCCTGCCAGACAGAGGTGCCAGCTGCGTGCCACAGACTCCCAGAGGCCCGGTCCATCCTCTCGCTAGGAAGCGCTTCGTACATCCAGCCTTCCGTGCAAGTCCAACATGAGGCACAATTTTTGTGTGTGTTCTTCTTTTCTTTTTTGCATGATCTAAAAATACCTTTGTCAATATTTTTTTAACACCAGCCTGGTTGCCTCCTGAAGTGTTGTTGCAGACGTTTGAGAAATGGCTTTACATTTGTCACTGGTCAGGGTAGAAATACAGGGATTTATATTTCCATAGAGCATCAGCCTGCCCTTCATTCGCACCTGTGTCCTCACTTCCTGGTTCCCAGTGTTGACAGTTCAGGTGGCATTTAAATAAAGCCCTTAAGAACACAGTTAAATACGAATAGTGATGGAAACGGGACCTTCTGCCCTTAGCTCTTAAGTCATGGGGCTTTGCTGGCTACATTTACTTGTGGTTATTGAATAACATTGTGTAGCCCGTTGTCATCGCCAGAGCCACACGTAGCTTTCCTGACTGGGCCTGGAGGGAGGGAAAGGTCAGGCCTCGTTTCAGGTTTGCTGCAGTCCTGAAAACGCATGCAAATCCGATGTTATCCTGACTGCCAAGCCTGTGACACTAACCAGACTCCGGGAGCCTCAGTCATTATTCAATTTAACCAGACTGGGGAAGGATAATTTAGTTGGATGTTAGTAATGCAGGGTTTTTATAGATTTAGAGGATGGATGCACAAAGTGGAACTTAATTGAACGCAAATGAAAAACAAAAACAACAAAACAAATACATACACCCATACGTACAAATGTATTTATTAATTAATTCACAATTAGGCTGCAGTCAGTGGCTGGCTGATTAAACTCCATTTCACGCTGTTTAAATACATGTATTCAGGCGTTTTAAAGACATCTCCTCTGAGGAATTTTATGTTGCTTTAAAGCAGGCTGCTACACAACCATGTTAAATTGTGTCCTAAACTATAATCACTACTGTAAACCATCGCTGTTTTATTATATTGTTGTTGGACCAAATTCCCACCAAGCTGGCATCACTGGAGAGGATTGTAGAAGCGGTTCGTACAGCACTGCATACCGAGTTCAATTATAGATGCATGTATTTTAATTTTAGAAACCTTTCAAAGCTATTCACTGCCTCCATCTATATCTATATGCGTCACTTACTTTGCAAGGGATGTATCCAAAAATCCTCTCAAACCATCACCTCCAAAAATAAAAACAATAACAACGTAACCAAACGAATAAGAAGAACCAAGATGTATGTAGGTAGGTTTTTTTTTTTTAAATTATGTTCCAGAATAAATGTGTTAAAACATGTTGTGCCCATTCATGTGTGTGTTGGAGGTGGCCCAGTCTGTCTCCCGCCTGGCTGGACTGATGAGTCCTCTGTGACGTCAGTAATGTATTAGATTGCTACGGGACTGCGGTGAGGTTGGCTGTATCTGGGCCTTAATGCCCTTAAATGAGGGTGGAAGTGGCAGCAGCACGTCTTGTGGAGCCGGTTACTGAGAGACGATGGATTCTTACATTATCTGGACTGCGGCCGCTCCCGGAGAAAAACACAGGGTGCGTGCATTAGTGCGGAGTCACAGCAGCTAAAAATACTGCTGTTATACATCTCTGTTGCTAAGGCTTGCCGAACAGTTTTCAGTGTGAATTACAATAAAAACCCCCCTACAAAATACAACAAAAAACTGGGATTGACATCGACCAAACTTTTCCATTAACGAGAGAAACAATTACAATTACAGCTCCTGCTACCGCTGTGGGTTGTTGTTTGCTGCTCCTGCTGTTATGATTCCTCTTTAAATATTTCATCACCCCTCCCTGCTCTCTGATTACCGCTGTTATATAATTGTCGAACAAAAGAAGCAGAGAAACCTAAAACGTGTCCGAGGCCAGTAAAGCCCCAGGGAGCGGCCCTCAGCCAGCGCTGACACTGTTATGATAATAAGTAGCGTTTGAAATAAATCAGTGTCTGAACTGAGAGCTGAATATATGGGAATGGGTTTATGTTGGTCTAAGGGTGACTTCAGATTCCTCTGCTGTCTCAAAGTGTCTGTTGTTTATTTATTTTTAACAGCTGACTACTCTAAATAAATCACACACACTGTGTAACTGCATGTTACTGAGACAGTGGACTGAAATCTGTACATTAAAGATAGACCACATAGTTCTTGTATATGCCTATGGTTCATCCATACGTCCACGTATGTTTATGCTATGTTCGAACCATAGACATACACAACAACTATGCTGCCTATCTTTAATTTGGTGACCAATCACAAGTGTCCCTTAGCTTAAGCTGTTGTACTAGTCACACAGTGTTACAGTGTGTTACAGTGCAGTCTCAATAGTCCAGCTAACTCAGTTGGTAGGCCACATGACTCTTAATCTTGGGTTCATGGGTTGAAGCCCCCCCTACAGCAAGATATAATATTTTAACAAAATAAAACAAATAATGAATTAGAATAAATATATGCATGAATAAATATCTGTATAATTTTTCTTTATAATACAGTAAAAAGTGTGTTGTTTATTTTATCTCCTTACGGTACAGTACAACAGGGGTCTCCACTACTGTTCTGCACCGTTCTACAGTGATGCATAGTTCTCCTGTGCATCATTGGAAAGCTGAAGTGCTCATTGATAATGTCAGTGCCGGTACTGGGGGGCAGTTTCAGAGACGGTCCTGGACCCTCTTCAGTTACTGTCCTGGTGCCAGACATGGTGGTTTATTCCTGTCTTGGTCGTGAGGGATACAGTCAAACCGGTATGTAAGTCAATGTCCTAAAATGGTCCTGAATTTCCAACCCTGGAACCACTGAGATATTGTGAAAACAGCAGCTTAGCTAATTCAACCCTTCTGATGCTAAAATACACCCAGAACGGGCTCTCAGTGAGGGGCCTGGTTTAGCACTATTGGAGTGATTTCTGATAGTAAGTCCTAAAATGATTTTCTTCGGCGCCCATGAGTCTCATGAATGGAAACTTCGCACAAGCAGAGAAATTGCCACACAGGGATGATTTCGCAGCTCTTGTCTCGACCCATCTCTGTTGCACAGTTTCCTTCACTTTTTTTTAGGCCTCGTGAGGGATGTCCCTCCTCCCGGCTCGGCCCTGTTCTGCCAATTTCAGCTCAGCCTGAGAGATAGAAAGGATTTAGAGAGGAAAAACCAAGCGAACCAGGAGGAGCCGAGGCGGGCCGTGGAGGGGACACGGACACTGCTGTCCCGAGCTGTCCCTGTGTGTTGCTTCACTGCTGCGGGAGTCACGGTGGACCATTGATGTGAAGCCAGCTCCTAGGAAAGCACAAGATCGTGTCTGTGGACTAACCTTGCAGCGCTGCACTAGATAACAAGGCGTGGGGAGACAGAAGCACCTAGTACTCTTATACAATTTTTTTTGAGTATTAAAATTCCTGCTGCTGCCTCTTATCTCGCCCCAATATGCAAATGACATTTCCTGAATGTAGGGAGCGGATTGCAAGGAGCTCTTCTCACCGCCGTCTCAAAGCACTGATTAACAGTAAACGCTTTACATACGAACTGTAGGCGGCTCCTGCGTCTCTTGGCTAATTAGGAGGTATTGTGTGTATCAGCCGGGTGTAAATGAAACAAAATGTATATTTAAGCCACAATGCAAAACATTGGGTTCTTTGTTTTGTTCTAGTTATGCAATCTTTCGTTTTTGTGACTAACAGAATTCGCACCCTTAAGAAAGCAGGCCTTTATTTGAACAGGGCTTTCGGTTACTTTTCTAGCCGCCGCAGGGTCGAAACCACTTAGACAGAACAGTGTAGAGAACAGGAAGAGGCAAGATCTTAGATTATGGGGGAGGAAAAAGGAAGTACAATTATGTATAACATAACTGTAGCCAAAGTGAGGGGGGGTAATCAGAAATGTGCAGACAGTTGATGTAGTCAATCATAAAGGGTTCAATCAGATGACTGCTGTTTATTATTTTATACAAAACACTTAAGCAATTACTAGGCAGCACAAATGGCTCGGCTCCATTAGAGCACTTCTCTGCGCTGGTGGGGGCTGTGAGTGTCTCAGGAAATGCTGAACTGTTACTGTCTGGCTACGAGTAATAGGACAGTCACAAATCAGCATCTTATAACCATCTCCTCGGGCTGGTCTCACAGGTGCGCCCGCTGAGCTCTGCGACGCATAGAGGGGATGTGGTGAAACAGAGGGACAATACGACCTCTGTCTGTGGGCTGTGGAGCATGAAGTTGGTTTATTGATTGTTTTAGCTCAAGCACTGGCACAGCTCACAGACCTATAGATGATAGATTCTCAAATCTAAAGTGCTTGGCCCCGACCCATAATGGTCCCTCAGAAACGCTGTGGTTCAGTGTCTCTGTCATTGCTCAGTGTTGCTTACCCGGCCAGCAGGAATAACAACATCAATCATCATCTTAGTGGAGTTATGTACCCCGACTGCCTTACATGGGAGGAGAGCCACGACCGTAAACAAGACCGTTATGCCTGCGTGTCGCATGTCTTCTGTCAGACGCTCACCAACACACACAGATGCCACGATTCTGGATTCGATAAGGGTCTTTTATTTGTGTTTCCTTTGAAGGACGCAGGCTGTCTGTGTCATCTGTGTGTTTTAGCCATTAGATGCCCGCGTCCACTAGTCCAGGCCCTGGGGTGGGTGTGTGCGGGAGGTGCTGTTGAGACAGGCGTGTTGACACGTGTGCTCCCTGTGTTCCAGAATGCTGCAAAGGAAGAAGAGGAGAAACCAAAGGAGCTCTCGAAGGACGAGATCAGGGCGAAGATCGATGACTACAACGCCAAGGTCTCTGAATGTGTGGGAATGAAGCTGGTAAGAACTGCACCTCTATAGCGCCTTATAGACGAATACAACAGCTGTGTACACAGCCATTCACATCCACTGCACACACAGAGCTCTGACCTCTCCGCTCTGGAGCCACAAACTCCTAAAAAGGGAATTGTGTCTGCTGTGTCCTCACCGGCTACACAGTTCTGCAGATATATATTTATAAATATAAATATATTATTACAGCCAGTACCAATTTCATTGAGAAATGGTGCCAGAAATGGGTTTCACTTTCTTTTGTGTGTTACAAGTGCAGTTGTCGACCCAGTTATATGGGAGAGTGTTTAAGTAATGTGCTACATGCTGTGTGACACGCTGACGGTGGTCCTGTTGTGAGTGTGGGGTTGTGGTTGGGGGGAGACTGGGGCGGGGGGCGGCAGTACAGCACTTAAGTGTTCGCACATGAAAATCCACTCCCAGCTTAATCCCTTTTCCATTGTAAACACGATCTGAGCTTCACTGCGTGTAGAGTGTGGTTTCTCTCCTCTAAGGCCGCTGTGTGTTGGTTTGACTGACGGGCCGTGGGTTTCTCATCTTCACAGCAGAATGAAAAGAATTATATATATAATAATTGTGTGAAATGTGAAGCACATTTCTGGCATCAAGTCTTTGCTGAGAAAGATCGAAAAAGAAACGGGCAGAGATGTTCACTGAGAGAACGAACTTCTAGATTTTGCTCGAGGTTGTTCTCTGGGTGCAGCGGGCAGACGTGACTGACCAGAGCCGTGTGTCGTGTTTTGTGTGTTGTGCGTGTTGTGCAGAGCGAGGACGGCACCTACACCGGCTTCATCAAGGTGCACCTGAAGCTGCGGCGGCCGGTGACGGTTACGGGGGACGGCTCGGACCGCAAGACGTCCTTCTACCTGCCGCTGGACGCCGTGAAGCAGCTGCACATCAGCAGCACCACCATGGTCAGCGAGGTCATCCAGGGGCTGCTGCGCAAGTTCATGGTGCTCGACAATCCCCGCAAATTCGCACTTTACCGACGGACGCACCGCGACAGCCAGGGTGAGCGCAGGAGCAGGGTCCCGCACCGGGGGGCTTTTATAATCCAGAGCCATTTATTTCCAATGTTTTTACAGTGCACTAACGTGTGTGTGTGTGTGTGTGTCAGACCTGTTCCAGAAGCTGCCCGTGTCGGACCATCCCTTACTCCTGCGCCTGCTGACCGGGCCGGACCCCGAGAAACTTACCTTTGTGCTGAAGGAGAACGAGACGGGGGACGTGGAGGTCAGTCCTGCCACCCAGAGAGCTCGTGTGGGATTGTGTGCGTCGTGTATTGTTCCCACTGAAACCACAAACTCCTTCTTTAGCTTTGGCTTTTCTACTTGAATTGGATGACATTGATGGGACATTTTAAATAACATGAAATATACTATAATGCATTTGTTCCCGTGTGTGTGTGTGCGCGTTTCTTGCACCTGCTTTTGCTGGTGCCTGTGTCCTCAGTAGAAAGCTAGTTTCTCAGCGGAGCAGGAGAAGTGACGCGCTCTCTCTCTCTCTCTCTCTCTCTCTCTCTCTCTCTCTCTCTCCCACCGCAGTGGCACGCCTTCTCGGTGCCCGAGCTGCAGAACTTCCTGACCATCCTCGAGAAGGAGGAGCGCGACCGGATCAAGCAGGTCCAGCAGAAGTACGAGGCATACCGCGAAAGGCTGAAGCGGGCCTTGCATGAGTCACAGGGCAAGCCGGGGTAGGGGAGGTGCGGCGCGGAGGGGCGGACATGGAAGACGGACAACAAATCAAAGACCGGAGGAGGAGGAGAACGGGGGGGGGGAGAAACGACAAGAACAACACAATGTTCCACTCAGGACACTTTCAGACGGCCCGCTCCCCCTGGGTCAGGGAGGGTGGGGGGTGGGGGACCCGCCGGAGCAGGGGTCAGGGGGTCACAAGCCAGGCAACGACTGCTGCTGCTGCTGCTACTGCGCTTCTTTCTGAGCATGCGATGTTTGTTACTGTGTGACTGCGCCGGACAGCCATGCATGCCTGCGTGAGCCGGGGGGGGCAGGGAGGTGAGAGGATGGGGGGGCGGGGACAGTATTACACCTGATCACAGTGACAGGTGCACGGATCAGCGAACGATAGTTAGTGTTCCTGATCCAGATTACCAAATTGCACCCACAGTACAGAACCCCACTTTTAATTTGCAAAACAAGCCCCCCCCCCACCCAAATTAGTTTAATTAAGAGTGGGGTATCGGAACCTAGAATTGTGCCGGTTCAAAGACAGTGTAAGTTTGACCCGTCGATCAGACTTATCCTGCGATGGGAAAACAATCTTTGCACACAGCGGGTGTTTGAAATAAGGAGCTTATCCTCACTGTACTGTCTGTGCCGGAGCGGTGCTGCCCGGGCCAGTCCGTCTGCAGCGCACAAGTACGCCAAAATCAAAAGTTCTACGGGCTTTTCTTAATTATGCACTTAATGGGTTCTAAAAAGAAATGGAGACAGTGACACATTAGGACTTTTTCAGTGAGAACGTTGTCTCCCTGGCGTCGTATGAACGCTCGTACGCGGACCGGGCCTCGACATTCACGCGGCTGGGAAGTCTCTCTCCAGCGCATGTTCATACTCGCGTGTGAACAGAGACGGGCTGCAGTCTGAATGGGGTCAATGTTCAGTGAATCAGATGCATTTTATTTCAGTGCTGAATATTGGCCAGGGGACCCTGTAGCGCCGAGCTGATAAACCCCAGAGGAGCCTCAGACCAGAGCGTGAGATGATCTGCTATAGGTGTGGATGTTCAAACCCCCCCCGAGAGCAGCAGCGTGGACGTGTCGGGTTTATAACTCAACACCCCGACCAGAATACAGGAAATACAGAACACCATGAGTAAAACACAGATACGCACTAACACTGTGGTGGTTTGGCCAGTATGTATAGTATTGTATACAAGGAAGGCGTGAAATGTATATACACACTTACAGGAGTGCTGTAAGAGACGCAGTGTGGCCCAATGTGAAGGGCGCTGGAGCGAGTGAGCAGAACCGCAGAGACGACCCCACGGGCAGAGAGAGAGAGGGAGAGGGAGAGTAGAGACCCGATCTATGTCCGCAGCCCCATTCGTGTAAAAGCACATTTTGCTTTGTCTTGCCATCTGCTCCCAATCCAACCCGGGTGCTTCTGTCTTTGCTTCGCATTCACGAGCTCGGCGTTCAGTGCTGACTGGACCCACCCGGGCCGCTGCCAGTGCCTTGGTTCTGTGTTGCCTGGTGTGACTGTACATATAAAGTAAAATAAAAACATAACAGGCTGTAAAAAATCCGAGAAGAGCCCAGGCGGAGCGCGCTGCTCTCACCAGGGCCTCCATAAACGTGTAATTTATTTTACGGTTCTTCTTCGATGCACCGTCGGGATGTTCATAATTGTTGCTCACGGGCAGTACTTTTTAAAAACAAGATGTGTACAAATATGTGTAAAGCTGTATAAAATGAATTAAATAAAATATGCCATCATTTTATAACTTGAGTATTTTTTTAATATACATCTCTTACAACTGTGTGATTTAACAGCGCGTCTCTGAGCCCTGCACACACGGCTGTGTATGACAAGTGAAACCCAGACGCCCCCTGGTACAGAAACTGGAAATGACAGGCAAACATCTCACGATAAAACAGAACAGCCCACACCAGGGGCACGGAGACCTGGGGCTGCAGGACCCCCCCACCCTGCTGCTGTGTGTTCCAACCAAGCTCTTAATTACTTAATTGAACCCTTAATTTAAATAATTGTAACTGATAAAAAGTTAACATAATTAATAACATAAGTTCTTTATCCAATTTCATACTTCACTTAAAACCCCTACAGTTTAAAATAATGAAAAGGCTCCGATTTAGGAAATTAATAGTTCAATTAAGGGTTCAATTAAGTAATTGGGAGCTGGGTTGGAACAGAACCCAGCAGGGCGGGGGCTCCTGCAGGACCAGGGATGAGGACCCCTGGCTCCAGTCCGGCCAGATCCTCAATCATATAAAAGACACAGACAGTCATGCTCCTCTGATCGACAGTCGTGCCCAGATGTGCAAAAGCGAAACGGACTTTACTGACTACAGCAGTCTGTTCCTGTAGCCGTCAGTCTTGCGTCTCTCTGGCCGTGCGCAGAACCGGCGCCGGTCCCTCATTTCTTCTTGCCGGGCTTCTGTGCTTTCTCCAGACCCTGGATGTGCTTCCGAGGGATCCTGAACTCATCTGAGGGACGAGAGAGTGCCAGAATAGCAGAACTGTGGGGATCAGCACTAGGAGCCATCACAGCGACGATAACAACAGCAGTAGTGACGTCAGCTCTGCACCACTGCTGGGTGTGAACACTCACCTAACAGTAGCTTCCCCACGTGGGTGACCTGGTTCCCCTGGATCTGGACCTGGACCCGGTCCTTGGCCCCGGGCAGGGGGTTGATGGCCGAGCTGGCCTGGACTCGGCGCTGCAGGGCGCTGGCCACGGTGTGGGGGTCGAGACCATACAGCTCCAGGTTCTTAATCAGGGTCACCTGAGAGACGAGCGATGGAGTGAGGGGGACCGACAGCCACCACCGGGAGCAGAGCGAGGACAGATGAACAGAGAGAGAGAGAGAGAGAGAGAGACCCCAACCAGGAGCAGAGCAAGGACACACAGAGACACAGACACAGACACACACACACACACAGAGACAGAGACACGCACAGAGAGAGAGACACACGCACACACACACAGACGTATGGAGCGCCATTTGTGCCAAAAGTGTTCGTCCGTCAACGTGGTAGTTCATTGGGAAATTCATTCGGAAACTCGTCAATTTGGCCGTTCAGCCGGCAGTTTGGCCATATAGTAGTAAATTCATCCAGGAATCTGTCAAGTAATTTGTTAATTTGTCCGATTTGTGTGTCAGTTATTCCATAATTACATTGATCAACTATGTAATTAATGTGGCTATTAATTAATATAAACAGACAAACTTCCAGACGAACAGACCAGCTGTCAATCATGCTCTGTGCCAAACCCCTCGAGTCTTTCTAGCCAATCGGAGCAGACTCGCCTACTTTAACCAATAAAACTCCAGGCTCATAAACTGCACCATTATTGTCTGAAGCCGTTTTATTAGAAAGGGTGTTTCTTGTGCGTCTGTGTAACCGTGTGGAAATTAAAATCACCATTACCATAGGCTCGTTTATGAGAAGATTAATTGTTAGACTAGGCAAGGCTTAACCACAGTTTTGCATAGAGTAAAATGAGTATGTTTAATGTTTGAAATATTAAAAAAAATCGAAAAACTTGGTTGTTTCATGCGTCTGTACGAAACACTTACCTAAAGTATTTATTATCGAGTGAATATCATTATTTAACTGGTTACAGCGACCAGTGTCTTCTCTGAATACATACATGCATAACTTTATGTTTAGATGAGCTACAGATTATAAAAGTTGAATTCCGTAAACAGATTCACCTTCTGGCTCTGGGGGGGCTTGTAGGGGCTACAGCTATCCCAAAATGTGTCTTAGCCCCCAGTAACCCCCAGCGCAAAGGTCAAACTTTGTATTTTATTACAGTATTATTATGCACAGTGTGGTGTGACCCAAACATCTGTATATGTGAATGATAACGGCGAGTCGGCAGCACTCACTGACAGCTGAATACTTACTGCTCGTAATACAGTCAGCATAATCTATATGACGCATGCCCAGGCTGAAGCTCTGGGTGTTTTTGTATTAATTGTTAATTCGTTTGGTTAAGAGACGATGCTTTGGGCATTTTAACAGACTGTCAGATTGTATGTATTTTGATGATGTTTAATTGTATTTCAATGTATATATGTGTTCGATTGGCTAGTGTTAGTGTGTTTATTTGGCTTTAGTATGTATTGTTTCGTTTACTTTCGTGTGCACATTTTTTTTTTTTTTTTTTAAAGTACATTATCCGACAAAGTAATTAGCTAATATTGCAATGATTTGCAATCGGTAAAGTTTAAAACCAAAATCTTTCTGGTTGAACACGTGTAGTCTGTAGAGTATGAAGAAATACATATGTGTGCCAACAAGGTGTAAACAAAAGCCCCCCAGTATAATGTCAAGCCTCAGCCCCCCACTGAGAAGAGGCTGGCAGCCCCACAACCCCACCATCAAGGATCCAGTCTATTTTGAAATAAATATAATCCATTGACGCTTGTCCTTCTTTCTCACGGAGTAAAGACTTCAAGTGCGATTTTATAACCTGATGGGTTTCTGATCAGTGATTTGGATTCATGACGCGGATTTTATAATGAGGGAAAACGCGGATCGAGTGAGAGACAGAGAAACGGCCTTTCTAATAAAACGGCTTCAGACAATGATGGTGCAGTTTATGAGCCTGGGGTTTTATTGGTTAAAGTAGGCGAGTCTGCTCCGATTGGCTAGAAAGACTCGAGGGGTTTGGCACAGAGCATGATTGACAGCTGGTCTGTTTGTCTGGAAGTTTGTCTGTTTATATTAATTAATAGCCACATTAATTACATAGTTGATCAATGTAATTATGGAATAACTGACACACAAATCGGACAAATTAACAAATTACTTGACAGATTCCTGGATGAATTTATATATGGCCAAACTGTCGGCTGAACGTCCAAATTGACGAGTTTCCGAATGAATTTCCCAATGAACTACCACGTTGACGGACGAACACTTTTGGCACAAACGGCGCTCCATGCAGACGTGCACACCCTTCGAGACGCACCTTCTTGTTGGAGCCCCTGGAGGCCACGCTGATGTCGATGGGCTCCGGGTGGCCCTTCTTCAGGATGGGCTCCTGCCCGGGGAAGAGCAGCTGGTGGCAGTGCTGCATGCGGTCCAGACACCTGGCGCGACACGGGGAGACAGTCAGGCTGCGGCGCTGCGGCCCGGCCCGCTGGTGGCGAGGCGTGACCGATGAGCCTACCTGGAGAAGAGGTCGTCCCACTGCAGCCGGGCCACCTCCTGGTACTCCGCTCTGTCCAGCAGGCAGTCGCACAGCGCGGGGTCGACGGTGACGTAGCTGTGGAAGGGCAGACAGAGGGCGGGTGAGTCCGTATCCCAGCATGCACTGCCACATCACCACGCTCAGACGAGGGCTGCGTCTCGGCGGACGGGAAGCTCTTACTTCTTGTTGCGCTCGTCCACCAGCTCATTTCTCTTCACGTAGTCGGTGAGGATGGTCCGCACTTCCGTGGCGGACAGGGCGGCTCCCTTCCTATAGAGAGGGACGGGGAGACAACGCTGACACACCAGCCCTGCTTTTAACGCCCTCCCCCCCACAGTGGCAAAGAGGAAGAATAAAACTGCAGCCGACACTTAAATCCCTGCGTCTGAAACTCCTGTAGTGAGCAACGCAGAAAAATAAAAGGAAAACATACATGTATTAAAGCCCCCAGGACCCTCACAGTCTTTTATCTCACGTCAATCTCGAACAAAAGCGAATAAAAAACAATAGAGAAGAGTAGTGTGTTAATGTGAACTCTACTGAGGGACCGGTGCATGCTGGGAGATTAAGTGCTGCTCAGGCTACCGTTGCCTTAAAAGGAAGAGAGAAGGAGGGTAATGTCAACAACGGTGGTAAATATTTAAAGCCTCTCATGAACACAGGGGTGCATTCTGCTCGAGCGCTGAGCCAGTCAGGGGGCTGGGGGCAGGGCGGCGAGGGGGCCGGGGACAGAGAGCGGTGAGGGGGGCAGGGGGCCACAGGGGAGCGATGGAGGCCCTGGGGGGGGCCTTACCTGAGATTAGCGTCGGCGAAGAGGGGCTGCAGCCGGGTGGACACGGAGTACAGGGCGGTGATCTCGGGCGGCTGGTAGGGACGGGCATCTGCACAGCTCTCCGGCGCCAGACTGTCCCCCGACACGCCGTCCTCGGGCACGGAGAACGAGCGCAGCCTGGGGAGACGGGAGAGGCGGAGACTGAAGACTGATTTTTTTTTCTTACACCTTTCTGTATTCATTGGTCTATTTCTGTATGAATGGTCTCTAAATGGTCGGTGAATGGTCGACACCGAGACGTCCATCTGACGTGACCCTGTCCAGCTCTCTCTCTAGTTACTCATGAGATGCCGGGGGGGGGCGCTCACTCTGGGTGCTTCCAGTTGACGTCCACGATGCTCTCCACACCGCGGCTGAGCTCCTTCACCTGGACGAAGCCCCGCTGCTGCTCCATGCACTGCAGGAACCTGGAGAGCTGCGGAGAGAGAGAGAGGGAGGGAGGGAGAGAAGGAGAGAGAGAGAGGGAGGCACCGGTCATCGTTCGCACTTGTCCCCCGTCCCCCCCAGGCCCCCCATCGACACCCTGCTCAGACCCACCTTCTTGTAGCTGGATTTCTTGATGTCGATCTGCTTCCCACTGGGACTGCAAAACAAAACCTCCCATCAGCGACACGCTTTTCTTCCCGTTGCACTCTCTCACTGAGCACAGATGTGTGTGACGGAGGTTGATGGCGTACTATCGAACAATGACACAGTCCTGCTTTGCAACCGAAACACCGCTCTCACTTCTCTACTGCTCTGATCACACGCACACAGACACACAATACACACACAGACACACACGCACACATATGCACGCACGCAGCCCGTCCCCCATGTGGAAAATCGTGTAAACAGAGCCTCAATCCCATGTGCCTCCTGTGTTTAGCCTCTACTGGTATTCACTGCCCCCCGGCCCTGTTCTGACCCGTCTGAGAGGCGGGGGTTGTGTGTGTGGGGGGGCAGAAGTACCAGCAGGGGAACATGTGGTTGCGCAGGAAGGAGCTGGTCAGCAGGGGGAGCTCGGACTTCCTCACTGTGCTCTTCAGGGCGTGAAGGAAGCAGCGCAGCAGCAGGGCGTCCATCTGCTCTGTGGAGGAGCGGAGAGAGGGAGTGAAGAGATGGACCGGGCGGAGCGGGGGATGAGTGTGGGCCCTGCCCTTCCTCACTTACCTTGTGGAGACTTTGCGTCCTCCTCCTCCTCCTCCTCTTCCTCCCGTCCCACATCGCCCTGCCTCTCCTGGCCCTCTCCCCCCTGGCTCTCAGAGAGCCACAGCTCCTGCAGGGCGTGGCAGGGGGCGTCCGTGTCCCCCTCCTGCTCCGCACCGGGACGGGCGTCCTCTACATCTCCCTCCCTCTCCTCCTCCTCCTCCTCCTCTTCGCTATCTGCAGAGAACCCTCCGCTCCCGGAAGGCTCAGCGGTGAGAGGCGGGAGGGATGGTGGGGCGGACTTGTCCCCGAATGCCCTGGGGAAAAGAGGAGGAGAGAGACGTCAGGGCGGGGTGGGACACCGGAGCCCAATACTGTGTGAAAACCGAGGCGCCGGGGGGGCTCACCACAGCTGGTCCATATAGGTGTGCAGCACCGACACCCCCTTTCCCTTCATCCCCGCTCCCAGCATCTCCGCCGTGCTCAGGGTGGCAGTGCCCACGGCCACCGGCGCTCTGAAACAGGGACCCGTCGTTAGCGTGCGCCTGGGGGAGCGGAGCCTCAAACACGCTCAGACACACACAAACACAGAGCGGCTGCTTCACCTGTTTCTCACGACCGTGACGGCGCACCGATCCCCCTGCCTGACCTGCGGGAGACCACCAGGGGGCAACACAACCCCAGGCAGCATCAGGTCTGCGGCATGAAAGGAAGAAAAAAGGTTACTCTTAAGTGCCTATAAAACAGTGCATTTCTCCCTTAAACTAAGTCAAATAAAGTGCAGCATGGGCTTCAGTAATCCAGACAGAAACTGAAGTTCTGGGCTCCACACTTCAAGAAAGATATCGCTGCTCTAGAGGCAGTTCAGAGGAGAGCAACCAGACTTATTCCAGGTCTGAAGGGAATGTCCTACTGAGAGACTGAGGAACTGAACCTTTTCACCCTGGAACAGAGGAGACTACGTGGGGACTTGATCCAAGTCTTCAAAATCATGAAAGGCATCGACCACATCAAACCAGAGGAGCTTTTCCAGATCAGCAGGGACACACGGACCCGGGACACAAATGGAAATTGGGCTTCAAGGCATTCAAGACAGAAAACAGGAGACACTTCTTCACACAGAGAGGCGTCACAATCTGAACAAACTCCCCAGCGATGTGGCTGAAGAGACAATTTGGGATCATTCAAAAACAGACTGGATAGGATCCTTGATCACTGAGTTATTAATGGACACCAAACGAGCACGATGGGGTGAATGGGCTCCTCTCGATTGGACACTTTCTTATGTTCTATTTCTGGATTGCAGCATCCCAACCCCTCCGACATTGTTTACTAGACAACCTCTCAGATATCAACATTCAATCACAAAATTCCAATCAATCTCATTTTTGTGTCTCTAACTATCGCCAAGAAATCAATCCTCTTGAACACAATGCATTGGCTTCATCTAATGACAGATTACATCTCATAAAACAATACAGACAACCCCTCTGTATTGTTTTCATGTTTGTCTGTTTATGATGCAATAAAGAAATAAAAAAAAGAAACGGCTCTGTTGACAACAGACTCGGGCCCCGGCTGGTCCAGGCGCGGGTGTCTATCAGAATGCCTCGACCAAATACACGCGAGGCAACACGTGCTGCCGACGGGCAGGAACTTGCCGACCTCAGGGTAGGACCTGGCACTCCCACCTGCACAACACGCGGCCCGTTTCAGATTTTCATCTCCCTCTTCAAGACCGAAACGGTGTCGGTGTCTTATTCAGGGGAATAAATATAGAGAGACGTATTTATTTTTCCCCTCTTTAGCAGAGGCGCTATAATTAGCTCCCACTACCGTCTCGCTCCCGCAGACGTGTCGAGCCGAGCCCCAGACGGGTTCAGAGGAGATGTCTATTCCTGCGCACGGGGCGTCTGTGCTATATTCAGCCACAGACCTGACGTGACTTGTCCAGCAGTGCGAGACTCCTGTCTCTGTGGACACACTCTAATCTGCCACCAGAAAAGCACGCATTTCTATTCATTTGTGTGGGGGTGGCATCTCGGCCTTCTTTAACAATTGTCAAATCAAAATCAGTTTCTTTGCTCAGTATTTCAACCCAAAACCCAAAACCACAGCTATGATGTCACGCATCCAAACCCAAGGTGACTCTCAATTGAGTATACGAGTCATTTGTTCTTGATTTTTACTTTACTAAAGCTACAACAGAACCTGTCCGTCCACTGGATGGAGTTTTTTTCCATTCTTACCTGCCCCCCCAGCCAGTTTCTGGAGAACTGCCGGCCATGTGGTGAAGGCTGGTAGGAGATCAGGATAGCGCCACAAGGTGTACACTGCAAGACAACGAAGAACAGGGGGGACGATGTGAATATGGTCACCTGAAGACACGTGTCCATAAACGGGGGACACTGGAGGACACAAACACTGTCCTTGTGCTGCTGATGGGGAGAAACGGAGGAGCAGGACAGCCTGCGCGTTGCTGTACCTGTGGGGTAGATCTGCTTGTCCACCTCGAAGAAGACGGGGTTTTTGTGCAGGACGTACAGCGTCACCGGGTCTCCTTTGTGCGCGTAAACCCTCACCACGTTGAGCTCCTCTTTGCCCGGCACCAGCTCTGCCAGCTGCGCGGCGGACAGCGCGGGGAGAGCGGCGGAGAGCTCGGTCTTCAGCTTCCGTCTGGCTCATCAAAGACAGACAACAACGGCGGGGTCAGGAGGAGAAGCATGGACCGCAGGTGTGCAGTCACTGAATAAGCTCTCACCAAACCAAGAGGTGCTGCTGGAATCCGATCCCTGACAGTGAATTACAAGGGGAGACAACCGACAAACGATGTTGTCCAACTGTTGCAGTGTTGCGTCTTATTACAGCGACCAATTATGTCATTATCGTTATATCTGACGAAAGATGGTCCATTACGTCATCGTTTTCATGAGTAGAAGGAGCTGGTGACGTTATTTTGCACACATATGAATTTGGACTTAATCCTCAGCATGTGTGTGACTGCAGCGATGGGTGTCTGGAATATGGTACTCGGTATAACCGTTTATTTGCCCGTTTTATCCAACTGCGTTTCTTACTATTCATTTCGTTTCCCGCAACTGACAGTAATAATAATCATACTGGATTTATACAGCATCCTCCAGAGTGCTGAACAGGATGAAACAGACACAGACATCACGAAAGTAAACTCAATTTAGACCGTCAGAAGACAGTTTTAATAAATGCTGCTTTATAGTAGTATGTTTTCAAAGGCGGTTTAACAGCCTGGCCAGACCGAGCAGCAGTCCGGCGCAATACAACCTGACTCAACTCAAAAGCACAATATATTATGGAAAGAAAAGCAAAATATACACCAGACGTCACAGCGGATCATCAGCACCGCAGATATGCGCAGATGTGCGCAGATGTGCACAATAATCCCAGTCTCCGCGCCGACACGCACCTGTCCGAGCCTCGGAGGACGGTGTTGGACTTGACACGAAACGGCTTGGCGAACATGGTGGCGGGGAAGGGCGGCTGGATGCGCCGAGGCCCGGCCGGCTCCTGCGTCAGCTCAGTCCGCACGGAGGTCAGCTGCGCGCCGGGGAGAGGCGGCGGCTGTTAGCGGCGATGAACACAGCTCCGCTCGGGGTCCCGCACACACGCATGACGGCCTCACCGAGCCCTGGAGGCCGCCATCTTGGCGTAACAGTAAATACGTCCGGGTGCGCGACAACCCGCCAAAGAGGGTCCGCTTGCGTGTTTGTCGATTGTGTTTGTTGATTGTGTGTTTGTTTAGTGGAGGAATGTGTGAATTTATTCATGCTTTACAGTGTTTTTAACGGATTTATGCACGAATTAAAACAGTAGCACAGCCTCTGTGCATGTGTTTATAGTAGCTTACATACAGTCACGGACACTAACATCAGTGTTATTATGCTACTGCTACTAATCTAATTAAATATTACTAAATACTACTGTACTACTTCAAATAACCTTCAAAAGCATGACTGAGTGATAGTAACCTACTAGTAGTATACACATATGGCAAGCCAAATGATCATTTAGAGATATCTGCAAATATTTAAATATATCTTCCATTAATTCCAGACACATGCAGATGTTTCAAGATATCTCTAAATCATTTAAATATATCTTATTTAAAAGTACATTTAGAGATTTAAACGATGTGCAGATACCTTTAAACCATTTACCTATCTCATTAAGGTGCTTTTTAAATGTATCTCTAAATCATTTAGAGATATCTGCAAATCATCTGGATATATTTTTTTTAAAAGCACCTTGGATATCTGTAAATGGTTTAAGGATATCTGAAATGCAATGCAAGATATTTTGAAATAATTTAGAGATATCTCAACATATTTAAAGATATCTTGAATTGCCATATAAAAATACCTATTAAATCCTATATTATGCTAAACGTACTGTCACATGCAGACAGAATGAAGAGACTTTAAATGAAGTATTATTATTATTATTATTATTATTATTATTATTATTATTAGCAGCAGTAATGATAACACTGTGTAACATCTTTTTTGTTTTGTTCCTGGGTAGTAAGTGTTATTTTCTAATTGATATGCCTCAAAAGTATAGAAAATGGCTATTATTCCCCACAAACTTTGCTTTTGTGACCAGGACAGAGATATTTTGAAATGTACCTATTTCCAATGAGAAAACGGGCGAATTTGTGTCTTTTCGTTCATATAAAGTCAGAAAAATCAACATACACTCACCTAAAGGATTATTTGGAACACCATACTAATACTGTGTTTGACCCCCTTTCGCCTTCAGAACTGCCTTAATTCTACGTGGCATTGATTCAACAAGGTGCTGAAAGCATTCTTTAGAAATGTTGGCCCATATTGATAGGATAGCATCTTGCAGTTGATGGAGATTTGTGGGATGCACATCCAGGGCACGAAGCTCCCGTTCCACCACATCCCAAAGATGCTCTATTGGGTTGAGATCTGGTGACTGTGGGGGCCAGTTTAGTACAGTGAACTCATTGTTATGTTCAAGAAACCAATTTGAAATGATTGGACCTTTGTGACATGGTGCATTATCCTGCTGGAAGTAGCCATCAGAGGATGGGTACATGGTGGTCATAAAGGGATGGACATGGTCAGAAACAATGCTCAGGTAGGCCGTGGCATTTAAACGATGCCCAATTGGCACTAAGGGGCCTAAAGTGTGCCAAGAAAACATCCCCCACACCATTACACCACCACCACCCCCCTGCACAGTGGTAACAAGGCATGATGGATCCATGTTCTCATTCTGTTTACGCCAAATTCTGACTCTACCATCTGAATGTCTCAACAGAAATCGAGACTCATCAGACCAGGCAACATTTTTCCAGTCTTCAACTGTCCAATTTTGGTGAGCTTGTGCAAATTGTAGCCTCTTTTTCCTATTTGTAGTGGAGATGAGTGGTACCCGGTGGGCTCTTCTGCTGTTGTAGCCCATCCGCCTCAAGGTTGTACGTGTTGTGGCTTCACAAATGCTTTGCTGCATACCTCGGTTGTAACGAGTGGTTATTTCAGTCAAAGTTGCTCTTCTATCAGCTTCAATCAGTCGGCCCATTCTCCTCTGACCTCTAGCATCAACAAGGCATTTTCGCCCACAGGACTGCCGCATACTGGATGTTTTTCCCTTTTCACACCATTCTTTGTAAACCCTAGAAATGGTTGTGCGTGAAAATCCCAGTAACTGAGCAGATTGTGAAATACTCAGACCGGCCCGTCTGGCACCAACAACCATGCCACGCTCAAAATTGCTTAAATCACCTTTCTTTCCCATTCAGACATTCAGTTTGGAGTTCAGGAGATTGTCTTGACCAGGACCACACCCCTAAATGCATTGAAGCAACTGCCATGTGATTGGTTGGTTAGATAATTGCATTAATGAGAAATTGAACAGGTGTTCCTAATAATCCTTTAGGTGAGTGTATGAATCTAAATGAACATGTATTTATACTAAAGTAAAACAAAAATGTCTACAACAGATTTAGAAGTGAGTAGTATTTCTCGGTCATTTGGGGGCTGATTCGTGAAAGTGATTTACAGTATAATCGTAAATCTCGAAAAACTCCTCACTTCTAAATCTGTTGTAGTCATTTGTGTAGTCATTCGCCCGGTAGTAAATAGTAAAATTTCAAAACATCCCTGTGCTGCTCACAACAGCAAAGTTTGTGGGGAATAATAGACGTTTTCTATACTTTTGATGCATAAGCAATTAGGAAATAACTCTTACTACCCAGGAACAAAAGTTGTGTTACACAGTGTAATTATTATACAGCCCCCAATATCTCCGCCCCTCCGGCAGGCGTCGCTGTCCCGCCTCGGCGTGCGTCTGCGCAGGGGGTTCCCTCTAGCCCCACACCTTCGACTCCTTTGTTGTTTGGACGAAACTACGCTCGGTCCTTCCGCCATGTTGGCTCCGCTTCCCCCTTCCTCCCTTCTAACAGCGAGCCCGGGTGAGCCTGAGCCAAAATGGCGGCGGTTACGCCACGCCCTGTGGACGAGTCACCCCTCCGGCTCCGGGCTGGTGACGCCGCGCCGAGCAGCCAGCAGACTCTTAGCAACCAGCCGCCGGAGCGCAGGGAGGCCGAGCACCGACACCCGGAGGAGCCGCGTTCAAGCGCCGCACGGAGATCTGACCGTCGCGCCTGTGGCTGAGGGCCGGTTGCCGGATGGGCGATTCTCCTGATACGTCGTGAAACAAACACCGCCGCCGCTTTCCCTCGCTCCTCCACGGCAGCGGAGCCCCCGCTCTGTCCGGAAGAGGACAACCCCTCGGGGCTGCATCCAGGAAAGCGAGGCAAACGCGACCCTCGCCCCGTCCCAGCGCAGCCCGCACGCCCGGCTCTGCGGGGATGCTGCCCCGGCCGCCCGGCTCGGTCGTTGTTGTCCGGCAGATGCGTGCGGAGAGGACGGCGTGGACGTGTGCCGCGGCAGTGGACGGGAAGCGCAGCGCTCGTCCCGGGAAGTTTTGATCGGGTTGCAGGGGGGGTGCAGAGACACTTCCTCTCCCCGGAGAGAGAGCACGGAGCCGCGGCGTTGCGCTCTCACTCGGCACCCTGGGCGGCAGACATTTCCTTTAAAGTCACAAAAGCTCGCCGCTCCGGCCGTTTGAACCGGTTCCAGCGCCTCGCCAGTCCCGCCGTCTTCACGCACAAGCGGCCAGGCTGTGTCCCGGAGGGGCGGCCGACCGGATCCCGTGTCCCCCTGCGCTGCAGCAGACTCCTGATACCGGAGACGCGGCTCGTATTCACGCATTGCTCGGGTCAGAGGATTTGACTGTCCGCTGCTGTGCGTAGAGACTGAGTACAGCTGGAGTTGTCATTAAGTGTCTGATTAGATACAGCATCTACTGTGTGTCACCTGTATCCCCCCGGAGCACCGCGGGCATGAGAGCCGGCGCCGCTCGGTCTTAACCCCGGGCTCTCGGACCCTCTTCAGGCGGGACAGCCTCAGCGCTCGCCCGTGTCCTCCTCGGCCTGCCGGTGGATGATCGGCTCCTCCTCCCCTGCTGTCTGCAAACATGATGCTCTTGAGCAGGAAGCCCGAGGGACCCATCACCGCAGGTACCGGCGCCGAATAACGTTTGCACCCCGAACCCGATCCCGTCTTCAGGGTGTGCGGTGCGCCTGTACCCCGGCGTTTCCAGCGCATCGTCTGTGCCGGTGTCGGTGCAGTTGCGTGACACGTCTGGGTCCGAGGCTGTGTCCGTCTCCTCCGGCCGTGGATGGATGCTGTACAGCTGTAGTGTAGCTCCCTTTGCACGCAAGATGCAATCGCAATGGTGCCTTGAAATCGGCTTTAATAAGATGTGTTCAACAAAACAACTTCCCTCCTGCCAGACTATAGTTTTTTAGGCTCAAAGATGTATACAGTGGAATGAAATACAACTGCACTTGCAAGACCGTTGTGTAGCCGGTTATATTTTACTGTCTCTTACTCGTTATCGCCCTGGTTGTGTGTTTTCTTACAGATTAGGATATCTGTCTGACTGTAGTTATATTGACACAGCCCTCCGCGGTCTGAGTTACTCATGTAATCTTATTTGGATCTGGAATTAATCTTGTATTGACACAGGGTTACTGGGATACTATTTCTATGCTACTACTAGTATACTTTTAGTTTGCTACTTTCTCATAAGGGAATGCCACAGACACATGCCAGCCAACGAACAACACAAACGCCAGATCATCTCGGTTTTCTCTGCGCTTTTCCGATGCCTGGGAAGTGCGGGTTACTCGAGATGTGGCCCGTGTTGGCCGGTCCGGGGGCAGCTGTCTTCTGGGACTCAAGTTGGCTCCTCAAGGTTAGACCTTATGCTCCGCAGCAGCTGGCAGTAGCAACACTTTACCCTGCCTGTACCAGCTGTTACTGTGCATTTGGCAGGAATCGGCATGGCACATTTTCGGCATATTGCGCGTTTAATTGGACACACAAACAAAATAGTCGGAGCTGTTGAAGATTTATTATTTTTAACGTTGACAATGCTGTGGGTTACGTGACGTCATCCTAAACCGACAGTGGAATCGTGACGTCGTAATTGTCGACATGGCGTCACACTTTTAGTTCTTCACTTTCATCTGATCAGCATGAGCCTTTTCAGTAAGTCATCGGTGCAATCTTGCATAGAACAGAACAAATAAAGATGCAAACAAACTAAGGGAGAGGAAAGCACATGTTCTCTGAAACCATTTCATGCAGCAGAAAATAAGCCTGGTTTGCTCAAGGACGAGTTATTGATTACCTATTAGACTGAGATATTTGTGCAGTTGAATGAATATCATTGAAAGAGCTACATATTTCACACAGTACCCAATTGAAGTGACCACTTCTCAACAAACTTTAAAAACATGCATTGAATAAAACCTTATTTTTAATCTGCTTTATAAAGTGTGCTAGGCCTTTTTCTATATTTTGGGCAATACTAGTTGTCTCCTCCTGGGATTTTTAAGTCACTGAAATGATTTTGGATACAAGATCTCTTAATTTAAACTGTAGAAACGTGAGGAGGTGTGTGAATGTCAAGGCCAGTATCCTGTAGTTGGTTCATTTGCACGTTTCCTCCCAAGTGAAACTGTCCCACAATCTTAGGAGACTTCAGAGGTCCAGGAACAAATATCTACCCTGGAAGCTGCCAGCATCTTCACATTGTAACAGCTTATGATAGAGCTGCTAGAATATGTATTACACACCAGATCGTTTTGTTTTTGTAAACGGTAGGATGTACAAGATGAACAGGATGTACCTGTCGTTTATCACGTCCTGTGTCTCCCTGAAGGATTCCCCCCTCCAGTAGTCAGTCTTGCTGGCAGCTGGGTTGTACTGGGGGGGACAGGCAGCAGTTGCCCAACAGGACGTTGACCAACGTGTCAGTTGGGAAGCTGTCGTCACTGCCAGCAAGTTCCTGCTCGGATTTCCCCAGGCTAGTGCCTCGTGAGCCCAGGGTGTTAACGCAGAGGTTTGAGTCGTCCTCTCTGTTTTGGTTTCACAGCCCGGCACGGCGACGGCCTGTACGACTCCTACATGAGGACGGACCCGGTTGGAAACGAAGACCCGGACTCCCACGGCCACAGCCCCTCCTCCCTGCCCCCGCTGCCTAAACACACGGTAAGAGTCCCGTAGAGTGTGCGGAGAGGGAACACATGTATGCAGTGCTGCAAGGCGATCGATATTGATTGGTTTTGATTGGTAAAGACTGATGGATTGCGCCTTCCCAGCATGAGGACTAGCCTCTCTATACTCCACAACAAGACTTCTCACTTTACCTGGTTTTTGGGTACCTTTTCCCCACTAAAGCACAGCTGTCTGATATCTTGGTGTAGCTTTTTTTGTAGCACTGACACGTTGACGTTCATTGTCCGTTATTTCCCTTCGCACAGCAGAATAAATTAAAAGCACTGTGTTGCCGCCCCTGTTGCCAGTGCAGGCATGCTCAGGCGTGTGAGCATACGTATGTAGGACAGCACGCATTTCTGACGCGTGCCCAGAGCCGCAGACGCACGAGTGTTCCCGGCTCGCTCAGGTCCGGCGCTCGGAGAGCCTAATGGAGTAGACAGGCATTCTTCAGCAGTCGCTGGAGACATGGGGCCGTGCAGGGTGTCAGTTCCTCTTATTTTATTTACAAGGGTGATGAAACTGTTTTAATGGTAATAAATGATCGTTTAATAGGAGGATTCATTCCATAGAGAGTCAATAAAAGGACCGGCGTCGCTATAAGCTTGGCACCCCCCTCGTGAAGGCGTTGTGGAATGCAAATGCCGTTTTATTTTTTAATTCTTGTTTTTATTTGTATATCTTTGTATTGTTGAGCACCCTTGTCATATTTCACTGTGCTTCTACAAGGCTGGTGTGATGGGAGCATTGTTTGTGTGTTTGTTTTATTGGAAAGACTCGGATGAACCCAGAATCCCATGAGTGCTGCCAACCAATCCCCCGGTGTGAAGCGGTTTGGAGCCGGCCGTGTGGAAACTGCCAGCACATACCTTATGCCTGCGGATTAATGGTCTCTTTTATGGACATTGGGGAAAGAAATAAACAAAACTGTAGTCCCTTAAACTAATCACATGGCCACGAAATGATATTCTGCAGCTGTTTGATGATCAACCCCTCCGGTGGGAGAGAGGGAACGAGTTCCTACAGGGCGCTGTCATCACAGGCTGCCGCTCGGTGTTGACCCGTTTCATCTCTCCCTTTTTCACCCGGTTCACACGGGCGCCGAAGCCACGACTCGCGTGTTCCGTCTGAGCGCCTTTTTTCCGCAGGAAGCGACACTTCCATTCATTTATATGTTAATTCTGCGCCTCCATGTATATTTCATCCATGAAAAGAAATTCCTCATCTGGGCCGAGCGCATAATAGGCCGCTGATGCCTCGAACCAGACAGCTGATTTATCTGGCTAATCTCCGAGGTATTCCAGGACTTATCTTCTATTACTCTGCATATTCAGTTCTATTTATGGCCTGCCTCACTGCTCAGCTGCTATTCGAGTCTCTGGGGGGGGGCAGGGCTGACACATACTTCGTGATTTTTTTTCTTCCTTTCTCTCTCTTGTAGAGGAGTGTGAGCTTCATCTTTTGCCACCTCTCCTCGCGCTGCCGTCTCTCTGATTTCTTTGCTCCTGCGCTATTTCTGGCTCTCGCGCGGCCCATCCCCCCCCTCCCGGGGCCGTGTTACTCAGTGCTTTGTCTTTGTGTTCCCCTGCTCTCTCACATGTGAGGCGTGTGCAGGAGGAAGAAGGCGAGCCTGATCCCAGAGTGTGGTGCCAAGCTGATTCGGTTCTGTGCCAGGAGCATTTTTTGAAAACGCATCCTTTAAAAATAAATAAATTGAACCTAGTAACCCATTTCATTTTAGCGTTTGCAGGGGAATCTCTTGCATAAACAACCCACCAGAAACCTCAGTTTGAAAGCTGTTGCAGCAATACTCTTTGTACAAACCTTGTGATGTGCAGCTGAAACCGTGACAGCGTTGTTTGTTTTCCCATATTTTACTAATTAGTCTGTTGTCTGTTTGTAGGGTGGAAGCAAGACCACCATGAAGGACAACCACCCGCTGGGCAGCCGCGGCGGGCAGGTGACGGTCAAGCACCTGTACCAGGACTCCAACAGGAAGCCCAACGGCGTGGCGCAGCACAACGGCTCCCACGCGTCTGCCAAGCCCCTGCCGGCCCTGTCCAAGGAGCGGAGCGTGGACAGCAGCGGCTCGGCCAAGTCCGGCGATGGCAAGTCCTCGAAGCCGGGCCCCCTGACCCCGGAGCAGGCCCTCAAACAGCACCGCCAGCAGCTGACCTCCCTGGAGCAGCAGGAGATCTACAACTACCCTGAGATCTACTTCGTGGGACCAAACGCCAAGAAGCGGACGGCTGTGGCGGGGGGCTCCAACAACGGGGGCTTCGACGACGACCAGGGCGGCTACATCCATGTGCCCCACGACCACCTGGCCTACCGCTACGAGTTCCTCAAGGTCATCGGCAAGGGCAGCTTCGGCCAGGTGGCCAAGGTCTATGACCACAAGACGCACCAGCAGCTGGCGCTGAAGATGGTGCGCAATGAGAAGCGCTTCCACCGGCAGGCGGCCGAGGAGATCCGCATCCTGGAGCACCTGAGGAAGCAGGACAAGATGGGGGGCATGAACGTGGTACACATGCTGGAGAACTTCACCTTCCGCAACCACATCTGCATGACCTTTGAGCTGCTTAGCATGAACCTGTACGAGCTCATCAAGAGGAACAAGTTCCAGGGCTTCAGCCTGCCGCTGGTGCGCAAGTTCGCTCACTCCATCCTGCAGTGCCTGGAGGCGCTGCACCGCAACAAGATTATCCACTGTGACCTGAAGCCCGAGAACATCCTACTCAAGCAGCAGGGCCGCAGCGGCATCAAGGTCATCGACTTCGGCTCCAGCTGCTTCGAGCACCAGCGCGTCTACACCTACATCCAGTCGCGCTTCTACCGGGCGCCCGAGGTCATCCTGGGCTCGCGCTACGGCATGCCCATCGACATGTGGAGTTTCGGCTGCATCCTGGCCGAGCTGCTGACCGGCTACCCGTTGTTCCCCGGCGAGGACGAGGGCGACCAACTGGCCTGCATGATGGAGCTGCTGGGCGCGCCTCCGCCGAAGCTGCTGGAGCAGTCCAAGCGCGCCAAGAACTTCGTCAACTCCAAGGGCCACCCGCGCTACTGCACCGCCAGCACGCTGGGCAACGGCTCTGTGGTCTTGAACGGCAGCCGCTCGCGGCGGGGCAAGATGAGGGGCCCGCCGGCCAGCAAGGAGTGGGCGACGGCGCTCAAGGGCTGCGACGACCCCACGTTCACCGACTTCCTGAAGAAGTGCCTGGACTGGGACCCCACCAGCCGTATCACCCCGGCCCAGGCGCTGAGGCACCCCTGGCTGTACAAGCGCCTGCCCAAGCCCATCACCGGGGAGAGGAGCCTGGTGCCCAAGAGGATTACGGACCATGGCACGTCCTTCCCGGGCATTATTTCCAAGCTGCCCCCGCCGATCGGGGCAGCCAACAACAAACTGCGGACCAACATTTTGGGGGACTCGGGCAGCAGTATACCGCTGCGCACCGTGCTGCCCAAACTGGTGTCCTAGGACTCGTGGCCCGTAATGGACTGGTTCTAGTCAGGTGCTTCTTGTTGTTTTTACTAATTTTTTTAAGGTGTTCTTATTAATTTTATAATTAATTTAGCCAAGCGGTTCAAACAGCGTAACATGATAGGAATATTTTATACAGAGTAGTCTTTTGGGAAAAAAAAAAAAAAGTTTTTAAGCACTTTTTTTTTTTTTCTTCTCTTCTGTGTTCCATCTGCAGTAGAAGAATTGAAGGAAAGAGAGGAGGAGGGAGAGAGAGAGAGCAGGTTCTTACTGTCCCCGTCTCCGCCTCCTCTCCTCCTCCCCTCACTCTCTCCTGCGGCTCCCTCCCAATCAGTGTTTTTATTGAACACAGGCGCAACGTCGCACTCTTTCGACGGGTCTGTGTGTCTGAGAAGTACTAAGGGCTGAGGTATTTTTAATCATTTTATTTCAAGTGCTACAGAAGGCAATGCTGTTGTAAATAGCACCTGTAATTTAAGCATCCTGGACGATGTCTGTTTTTAGATAGCGTTTGATACTCTGAGATCTGAACGTGTGCGCGGACGTTCGAGCCCTTTCTTACGATGGAGAGATGAAGCTTAACGATGACGTTCACAGTACTTTCATTGGGCACCGGAAACATCCTTAGGTTGAGTGATCTTCAGCAAAATATCTGCAATATGAACATTTCTAGATGTCGACACCAAGCAATAACTCTTCACCGACACCTTTTACATGGTAGTTCTTTGTCAATATTGTGTCACGACCGATGGGAGAAATCAGGACCTAAATGATTCCCAGCTGAAATAAAAAACTGAAGGAATTGATGCAGGGGGCTTTTTTTTTTTGGTTGTTCATTTTATCTACATTTGTAATGTTTTCAAGCTGCAGGAAGCCAGGTGACCTTTGCCCCTGTCAGAGAAGTTTAGAGGAGGCCCGTGAAGAGATGCATGCTGGGCACTGCGTGGAGTGAGATTTGGGGAAGTCGGTCCTGGGATGCGGGAGGTAGGGATATGCTGCTGCGTTACAGCCGGCTGCATTCGTGCCGATCCCTGGCCGCGTGGCGGGGGGGCAGGGCGCGGTGTGGAAGAGCCGGCTGCTTTGCAGGCGTTGTAGGTCGACGTGCTGCTGTTTTGGTTGCTATTTTAAAAGCGTTGGTCATGTTTCACGTACTGGTAAAGCTGGCTCACTCCATTCGCCAACATGATCCCAGTGTGAGTTGAGGGTTCAGGAGAGGATGGGGCGTTTTGTTTTTCCGCCACGGTGCTGAATTCCCATCGCTGCCTATCCGGTCAGGCGGAGTCACAGGGCTGAGATCGAAGGCAATCGGCCGTTCCAGCCATCGGGCTTGTTTACCGGGCCTGCTCTCAGATCTCCAGCGCATCTGAACATCTGTTTCTCCTCTTTTTGCTCCTCGCTCATAGACCTTATTCCACCACTCTGTGAATAAGAATCACTGTGACGTACTATTATTTTTTGCTTCCTCCCACCCCCCCCCACACACACACTCGTGTCCTTGAAATATTTGAAGGTTGTTTTGTAAGATTTGCTTCTGTGAAAATGCACGGATGCTTTCTGTAAGTGTGTGTTCTGCAGTCTGGGACTGTGGATTGTGGTGACCTATTTTTACTCCAAAAAAAAAATGATTTGCTGACTCCAGATCCATTACGAAATGATATCACACTTAGTTTTTTTGCTGGGGAATGTACACGGCTCATACTGACACACGGACTGTACATCTACTGCTCCAGAGATGTGACGGCAGTTTCATGTGAACGAGACATGTTGGCTCTTCAGTGCGAGACAAAAACCTCCAACTCATTTTTCTAAGGCAGAGCATCTTAACAAAGCTTGAGTGAATTAATGTGCCGAGTCTCTCACACTTAACTGTAGCCAGAGTAGGGAGCGTTTTTTACATTAAAAGAAATCTTTAAAATGTTGCTTTATTTCTTTTTATCAAAACTGGTTGTGATTTTGCTCTACATCCATATTTGTATCACATTGTAATCACTGCACAGAGTGGAAACTAAAAGGCTTTGACGTACTGAGAAAGTATTGAAATTTTAGGAATACTTTGAATTCCCGCCTCAATCCTCACAAACCTGTCCGCCAACGACAGAAACGTTCCTCCTGTGAGGACTGCTGTAAAACTTTCCGAAGCGAGAGGCTGAAAAAGATCCAAGTTTTACTCTCGGCTTGATGAACGCAGAGCCTCCAATTCTTCCTCGATGAGCCTTGTAATTAAAACGCAAATATTTCCCTCGGCTGCAAGGCTCCTCGAACACGAGCCAACGACCTTTAATTGAGAGGTGCCAAGCGCAGACCTGTAATTGGAGATGGTCATTTCAGTTTATCTCGTTCAATGACACAATTTAAAACCATGAACCGTGAGAGAATTTATTTGGGCTCAGAATAAAGGTCAGCCTGGGCTCGTTTGTTTATTTCGTAAGTTCTCTAGATTACCTAATTGGACGGGGATGGGGTGGGGGACTGTGTTTACTGGTAGGCAGACATGTACATCTTGTTACAGGCCACCCAATTATGGCGGCGGTGTGTCGGCTGGCCACCATTGGTTTCAAAGCAGAAACTAAAACCATGCTTCTGTGCACCCCCCCCGATATCTCACTCAAGCTGATTGTTTGAAGTGTGACCAAATGTGGCTCCTTCCGACACGTCTTAAACCGACCAATTTGTAGCTTAGTGAACGGGTTGTGCGAGTCCAGAGAGCTCACGGATAGCACCCTTTGAAAACTGTCTAGCCACCGTGCAAGTCTGTGTCACTTGATTTTCAGTTTGGAGTGAAGTGGCTGATTTAGGGTGCCTTCAGTGACCCCAACTGCGAACTGGAGTCAAAGAAGTGTCATGATCACGCTGAATGGATCACAAGGGCGGTCTGGGTGGACTGTGGAAGACCCCTATTTCGCAATCTAAAGGGTTTTCTTAAGAAACCCATCCATTCTGGGATTCGCAGTCCTCCAGGGACGAGTGCAGGTGGCTTTCCAGCAGCTGCTGTGGAGCGTGTTTGGCATTGGGCCCGGAGTAAAACCCTCCCGAGTCTGTGGATGAGTTCGGTCTAGTTTTTAAGAGCGCGCTGTTCTTGTGCATCCTCGTTTGAGGCGTGGGGTGAAGTTGAAGACCGCCCCACCGGTCTCGGACGTTTGTGTCCTGTTCAATGCCTTCCCCCACCCAAGCAGCTCTCTCCAGTACGGTCAGATCTTGAAGGACGAGTTCTTGTACAGCACGAGGTCCCCTCTATGCACAGCTGTGGTCTACACCCTATCGCTCATAAATATTTCACAGGAAACTCCACCACACAATCGCTCCTATCTCTTGCAGTGCACATCTCTGCACTCAGGGCTTTCTGGCCTTGTGCCTTCTATTTGACACTTTGGGTTTTATATTACAGCATGGGCCACTTGTACATTTTGTTCTCAGTGTTCAGGATTTTCTACTTTTTGTTTTATAGACCCGATTAGTTGTTTTATATATATATATATATATATATATATATATATATATATATATACACACACACACCTATATATACACACAACTTGTGTATAGTTTTAACTGAAGAAAACAAAATATATGTAGGCCTAAATGCTGTATTTCTCTTCCGTTTGCTGAATGTTTTAGGAGGTTGGCTACTGTTTAATAGCATGTGAATCTTGCGTGTGAAAAGAGTGTGAAAAGATATTGGCAAGTTGTATATCTATCTAAGAGGACTGTAAAAGTAACCAAGCAAGCTTGTATTAGTTTTTATCTTTTTTTGTAAAGAAAAATAAATAACTATTAACTGAAACGTTCTTGTTGGCTCCTTTGTAAACTGCAGTGCCATCAAAAATGTCTAGAGAGACAAGTGATGGGAATGATTCAAGCTATGATACTAACTGAGAAACTGCTACCCCCCCCCTCCCGACGTCTGCAGTACGTGTTGACTTCAAACGAATTCATTGCTGTGTGTTGAAACGACTTCTCTGGGTTTTGCTGGCTGAGTGTTACACTATAAATACAACATGTTTGAATGGGCTTCTGGGAAAGCAGAATCGCAGCGTCCGCCATAATCTGGAACAGCCTGCCTCCTCTGGTGTGAGAACGGGACAGAGACGGGAGTCGTTTCACAGGATTATGCAAATTATTTCTATTAAAGCAGGACTTGTTTTCACAGATTAAGGTTTGCCTTTATGAAGCCTGACTTTTATTTAGAAGATAAAGCCACAATTTGATGTCTGTCAGTGTCCCATGCTTAACTCAGTCTTGTATTTTTTATTTATTTTTAAGTACCGCATTCTTTTTGGAACACCCCCTACCACCATGCTGTAATGGATTTGTACATTACTGGGGACGTAGTAATCATATTATGCTTCTGTGGCGACCACTCTTGTGACAGGCGACTGTTTTAATCTCTTTCATGTGGATTCTGTTATTCAATTTTTAGAGTGGTCTATTTTAGGGAGACATCCGCCACTCTCTCTCTCTCTCTCTCTGCCACTGGTTTCTACAGTTCCCCTGCGCTGAAATAGCAGGAACCACATTATTTTTATTATTTCGCCATCAAGTTAAAAAGCTCAGTTTCTGCAACACAGTGATGCTCTTGATCAAGTAGCAGTTGTGACAACATGACAACCCTCTTCTTACAAGTTCAACCAGTTGTTAAAAAGACTGAAATGCAAATGTTTACCAGCGGCCTCTTCATGAATCAGCGAGGATTTCAGTCTGGAGGTTAGCCAGGTGAAGCAACTGAACGTGAAGTGAAGAGCAGGAAAAATGTGGAAGAACTGGTTTGGTCCTGATAGGGGATCTCCGTGAACGAGGGCGGAGAGACGGCGTCCAGGCCCTCCTCTCCTGTGAGCGCTGGCTGTCAACAGGGGAGACTATTATGCAGACTTCGCTGCTCTTTACAGAGTTATAAGTGTTTGTTGAGAAGTGCGCCAGTGAGCTCTAGCATGAGCCCGTCCTGGGCCTGCTCCAAATATCAGTCTGTCAGCAGGGGGCCAGCTGTGTGGAGCTCTGTCCCACGGCAGCCAGGCCTCCGTTCTCTTTGTTTTATCGCCTGTGTTTTCGTGGAAGGAATAATAAAGTGCGAAATCCTGAAAAGCGTCCGCACGGCCCTGGCGCCTCGTTCCCCTCCGGCTCCCCGCATTCTGACACTTCGTCGCGTCTGAAGTGGTGCGCGGCCCACTGGCTCGCCGCCACGCTCACACCTCTGCACCGGGGCCGTCTGCTCCCCAGGGGCCGGCTCTACTGTGAAAGAGGGCTTGATGCCGTGGCAGATCTGTTTAAAGGATTTGGATTGTGGCTGTGTGAGTTTGCAATAGGGAGACCAAAGTTATGTTTTGGGGGAGAGTTGAAGTGATGAAAGAGATTCATCCATGTGAGATTGTAGAAGTTATGGAGAAGCGCCTTTCATGGTAGGAAATCCTGACCTAATGTTGATGTTTCCCCCGAAGACTCCCTCCACAAGTCGAAGCATCTTCCTGAACTCGATTTCGTGATTTAAACACCACAGTGCCACCATGTACAGTCACTGATGCATCCTTTCTGGGTGGCAGACTGCCATGGGGGGAACAAAGAAGGCCACCAGCTCATTCCCATGTGCTGCAAATACCCCTCGGATTAGGACCCGTTTACCTGCCGTAACCGCATTTGCTGTGACAGATTTCATTATGTAACATGAAATTGAAAATGCCTACATCAGAGCTGGGTGAAGGGGATTAGATGGATGTCATTAACAGAAAAGAGCACGGTGAGCGCGTATCCTGCAGTTACCTTCGAGGCGTTCGAAGGATTTAGCGCCACGGGGAGAATTGGCAGAAGCGGCCTCCCATCTGAAGGTCTTACTGGGGATTAAGTCTCGAGCCGTGTGGGTAGACCACAGGACTCTCCGCAGCCTGTGTAGATTCGGGCTGGGAACCCCCATGTCCCGGGAGTGTTATTGTAGACGAAGAGCATCCGGTTCACTATCGCACAGTGAATTTCAAGGCCAAATTAAAGGAGATGTGCCGTCATAGTCGTTTAACAAATACAGAACCCTGTTACAGGCATCTGTGTGGAAACGGTGAAGAGAGGCAAAGAGAAAATGGAAAATACTGGTCTGTCAGGTGTGCAGTGTGGTGGCAGTGCAGCTTGATTTGTTTTATTTATTTTTTCTTCCCCCTCCCCTGGTTTCTTTGTCTTCAGACAGTTTTCTCACAAAGTGGAAAAACCTGTTGCGGTTCAAAATAGCTTTCAGTGGGCACTTCGAGTTTGCCTTCAAGACAGGTCTGTCGACAACCTGCTGCTGCAGCTGCTTTGTGGGTTTGTTCCTTTTCTGTGTACCGGTAAAGTGGAGTCCTGTCAGAACATGGATCGTCTTCGAGAGTAGGAGACAATGGACAATACATCAGTTCAGGGCTGCTACTGAGTACGGGGTCTCCTGGGTTTTACTGGGTCAGGTTGCAAAAACATAGGCTTCATCTTAGTATAATTACAAGTCCTACTAAAATGGTTGTATCCTTACACTGGTCTTAGTCAATTACGCAAGGCATTCTGGGAATTCTAATACGCTTGAAGACCAAAAAACAACATGGTGGACGCTTCTCTAAAACAGTGAGGAACCCAGCTCATGATAACTGGAAATCTGTTCTCGTTACTGGAATATAATGCAGAAAAATATATACTCTGTGGCGAATTTTCAAAACACTTTGAGTGCACTAAAGCACTAAAACAAAAGGCATAAAATATAATGTACTATTGGTCAAATCGATGTTCTGTCGTCATTGCATCACACAGAGCCTTTCTTGTGTCGAAACACTTCATCCGATGACAGTTTGGGCACCTGAACTTCAGTAAACCAATGTCTGGATGATTTGAATAATAAACTTTGCTCACTTTCTATTGGTTTCTATCCAAAGATACATAAATGAAAGAAAGAAACTAAGAAGACCATTGTCTTCTTTGATTTAATTTTGACAGAACCATCATTTTTACAGAACCCCCAACACTGTGTCAGCTATCTCCCCAAATACATACACACACAAATAAATGGTTGCTGGGGGAAACTGTGGGCTTTATTTCTGGGCAATGCCCATCGGGGATCCAATCTGATTGGCTGATTCACAGTTTGCCAGCAGCTGTTTCCTGTGTGGTTTGGGAAGGTGTCACAAGCAGAGCATCGATGAGTCATTCCTAGGTTGAAACCTGCCGTCTGCTGTCACTGGGAATACGTTAGAGGAATTTACACATCGGGAAGGAAGGACTTTGCTGGTTAAACTACTTCTTCTATTCTAATTTGCCGGAGCAGAAGATGCCATTTTTGGTATTCATATCCGGTGCATCAAACCTGATGACACACTAATTACACTCCATTTTTCTAAACATAATGCACACGATCGGAGGAAGATTGAAGACAAAACTGTTTTTAACATGTGGCAACAACAGTAGTACCTTGCAAGTGGGATAGTTTTAAAAAGGTGCAAAGTCTGCGTAGTGACAGTTGGCCCCCCAAGCCCATGCCCCCAGATTTGTAGACGTGTGCGGCACAAAGCTCAGGGGATGGCAGTGGGAGCAGAAACGCAGCCCTGCCTGAGAGGAGAATGCTGCCCACAGGCGTGATCCTCCTGGCAGCTTATTAAAAGGTGGGGCAGTAGTTTAAACGATCTGCCCCTGCATTCTGCTGCTGACGTCTCGCATTCCAGAACAACGCCCGAGGCATTTCATATCTCCTTTTAGAAGTAAATGCTGATAACCTGGGGGTGGAAATAAGAGCACAGCTGCCTTGTTAGCTTTTTTTTGGATGAGGCATCTTATTTATGCTTTTCTTCTCCACAGCCCTGTTGTCCTCTGCTACATCTTTCCTGACTGTTTAGGCACGATTATCCTGGATATAGACAGGTCTGAAATAGCACATTACCCACGTTACTGTCTGGAAGACAACCCCGTGTTGGCTGTGGAATAGATGAGTTAAATATATTTAACGGATTCTTCCCAGATTTGTCCTGGTGCGCACACGGTCTTCCACTGGCCTACTTTGTTTACATGGCTTCATTTATTTATTTATTCTCAAAGAAACATTTCTAAAAATAGTTTTATCACAAAGCTTTTCATAAATAAATCAACATCTTCTACATTCACTCTGCTCCTGTCTTGCACTTTAATGGGTCTTTATATATATATATATTTATTTTGCAGACGTGAGCGTGATTCTAAATGCATTTTCCCGCAAGTCGTACTTTCCTGCCGGGTTTCAGAGAGAATGGGATTATCCGCGATGAGAGTCTTTGTCTTTTCTTTGTTAAAAAGACATTGTGAGAAATGTACAGAGCCTTTGAGATCTGTACAAGGAGTTCTTGCAGTGTTACACCGTGCAAAGGTGTATGCTGTTCTCTCAGCAAGTTTGAATAAAAGTGTATTTTTTATTTTTATTTAAACTAAAGCATTTATGGAGAGCGAATATTTCGATTCAGAACACAGAGGGCCGTCAACCTTTCACAAAATGAACATACATGCATTCAAATGAAGAGACATAAACCTGGAATTTCAGGGGGGTTTCAAATGAAGCTGTTTTATTAACCCTAACAATAGCCAGAAAACCCCCGCACCAAAGCCAAACCCAAAATCTGAAGCTACACTGCAATCTGCAACTATTCTTGTCCAGCAACTCTAAGGGAAGTCTGATGTTTACCGGGGAATCGACCCATCAGCCCCAGGCGAACTCGAACCCTAGTCTGAATCCAAAACAACGTGAATTGCGCAGGCAGGCCGGGCACAGGGTAATGACACCTTTCAAACACCCATGTACTTAATAACAGGATAAATCTAAATTACTGTTCACCAGACAATTGGATAATGATTCTCCACCCAGATTTCTCCCGGCGGCATCCTGGAGAACACAACAACAATTCTCCCGCCACCCCACCCCCCCGAGTGGTTGGCAGTGCTACAATGGCAGTGAGTGGATTCCCCTCTGTGTCTTCACCAAAACAAAGCAGCTCTGAACTTTTAATTTGGCAACTGCCTATCGATATTGTGAGGAAGAAAAAGTATTAATTTTGCCCTGGTGAGGGAATGTGGGCCCGCTGCCCACAGTGGAAAACAGCGGCCCGAGAGATTACACTCGGCGGACGCCTTCTGTTTACTTGAGGCCGGCGATGCAAAGCCCTGTTGCTGTGGCTACGGTCTTGAAGACGCTTGCTGATCCACGAAGGCGCTGCCTGCTGGCACGCCTGCGGGACTGACGCTGAGCCACTTTAGGGCTGGAGGGGCTGGGGAAGCCAGGCTGCACAATCACACTGAGCCACACTTCTCACAGTTTTGCTGCGACACACCTCTTTCACAGGGGTTCCGAGCGCATGGCTAGGGACTGCCATCCTAGATGCGTCTGTGGCTTCTGGTGCCAATTGGTTCAGCGGCAGGTAGCCGTTTCTAATGAGTGTGCGTCTCTACACCTCAGCAGCTGACTGTGTTTATATCTTATATATGCGAGTGTTGATTTGAGATAAGAGATAAGATCTCTACCCCGCTGCTCACTCGAAGCACAACCCAGCAGATGCCAACGTTTGAAGTCACGCCCCCTCATCTGCCAGTCAACCTGTCTTGATTACCCAGCTTGATCCCTCGTTCCTTGTGAAATCTGACCTTACCCTGCTTAGCCCAAGGTCTAACCCAAGTGTCAGTCCTCAAATGAGTTAAACTGAAACAGCTCAAGTGTCAGGTCATGTGCCTGTAAACCTGTAGACCTGTAGACCCAATTCAACCATGACCACGGCCCAGTTCCTTCTTTTCCCATGTAGTTTAACAACAACAGTCAGACTACTTGAACCCTGGCCAACACCCATCATGAGGGTTTGTTTATCTTGCAATCTAATCTAATCCACTCCAGTGTTTCTATTAGATGTGTAGAAAATGTCTCTGGACTTCAGTCTGCTTCCTGGACCACAGTCAGGGAAGTTTTGGTCCACGTATCCACTGTAGAGGATAGATCTTTGTAGGGGACTGTATAAACTCTCCCACCTTTATGAAATAAATCTCTAACGTTTTCTGTGTAGCTAGGCAATAGACTGAGCACTCCGAGGGCCTCTTTACAGCAGTCTGGCATTTCCAACAAAGAGTACAAATGTGCTACTTAAGAGAGGAACACGAGATGCCAAGAGATCGACACCCGGCCCACACAAGCCCCATGTAGGTCAGACCGATAGCTGAACTGTCTCATTACCAGGTGCCGACATTGTTTTCTGCTCGTGGTACTGTGTAATCAGCAGTGGATTAGCGGCTTGTGTAAGGGATGCCGAGTCTGATTTGTAGATATCTGTATATTTTTAATGGCAACAAAGGTAAGATCATAAGTCGTATCCTTGGGAGCAGCGCAGGGGAGGGTGGTTGCTAGGTAAATAGTTTATTTGTGGACAGCATCATGTTTCAGATGAGACAGAGCAGGAAAATCTTCTGCAACGACGAGACATAAAAACAGCCTCCTGGAGGAACAACACGGTGAGTTCATCACACTCTCGGTGTAAAGCCACAGGGACTTTCAATTTTGGTCAGGCCTGAAGTGAAAATAAAACTTGTGTGTTGACACAGCAGGCACTGTGGTTCGTTTGTCATCTTCACTGCAGTGTTTCTTTGTCAGGCTGAGTTGTCTAACAGGAATCAAGAGTCCGTCAACTTAAGCGTTCAAATTAAACCAATATATTAGACAAATAAAACAAAACAGGACTTCAAATACAGCCAACTAGAAGAGCTGAAGTCCCCAGGGTATTTAGGTTTAAATATCTCTGTGCGTGATACTGTCCCACCCCACCCCACACCTGACATTATTACATGAGCAAGCAATTTGACACTAGTGCTTTGAATTACGTGTACAAGATAATTATATAATCTGTGTCTGTGTTGGGTGACCCAATATCAGATAGGGAGGTCGAGAGTATTGTTATTAACGCAGCTCTGTATGCGGCTGATAGCTTTATCGCAGCAATATAACGAGCGATTACGGTCTGCTGTAAATACGGAGTGAAAAAGCATTAACGTCATTGAACTGAAATGAGTTACAAAGTTCAGTAATAAGTTACAACGTTGAGAGCTTTACAACGGGTTACAGTGAGCCTTCTGTCAGACCTGTCATTAAGAGACAGATATGAAACCCTGAACACAATACCGGGACAACAGTAATTTTCTTCAGGGCACATTTTATATACTGACACACTGAATAATGCTGGACGGGATGGAGGCAGAAGTACCTCTACCTTCACTACATCTGTCTCAATATAAACACTGAACATTAACAAGATAAAAGGGAAGTAGGGAATGGTTGCAGCCGACATAATGGTACCGTTCGCTGGTGGAAGAATTAGTGGCAGCAGCAGGGCAGGGTTTACATAAAGCATTACTGCTCCTAAAACATAACGCACATACCTTCTGTATCAAGTCATTATTGCGCTCGTTTCGGTGGACTTGAAAGCCATGCAGGGTGAAACGGGATGCCAGAAACTGGGCAGGGGAATGCCAAAAAGTTTTTGCCTATTAATCAAGTCATACCAGCTCTCTCTCTCTCTCTAATGAGCAAGACAGTTGCCTCCAGCTCTTTAGAGAGGAAATGAGTGGCCAGCTGGGACAGCAGGGCAGGACAGGGACAGTATAGTCAGACTGACTGCAGGCCCCAAAACCTAGAGAAAAGAGACCTGTTCTTACCCAGCTACTGAAGATGTCAATTGTTAGGATGTTAGTACTGTGCTCGTTGGCATCCAACTAGGTTAGGTTTGCATCCTGTGTCTAGATAGGTAGATTTCCACGAGTTTGAGTCTGGCTGTCTGTCCGTGTGCGTCAGTGTGATGGAGAGAGAGAGAGAGAGCCCAGTCCTTTCCAGATTAGCCGGTGAGCAGCTGTTCACATTCTCGGAGGCAGTCGGGCTTTGTTCTGCCTCCACTCAGCCCCTGAGTGTTTTTCCATGTCAGTGGAAGACAGCTACGTAGACTGAAGGGCTCTATATTTGCCCACACTTGACTGCAGCAGGCAGTAGAACCAGACCTTGCCCCCGAGTCTGTGTAGAAACAGAGACACCTCTGATGGTTTTACTGTACACAGAGCCAGTGCCACGTTCCGATAAATGTGCCGCGGAAAAACGTGTAAACATCCCCGTCTGCCGCTCTGCGTTATAGCGCCTGTGTGGCAGTGTTTGTGTGTGCTGCAATCTCGACCTGCTGTTTTGTCCGCAGTGTTATCATCTCCCTTTATTTTTATGACAACATCGGTTATATTTGAATCCGGCAAAGACACCGGGTCCACGGCAGGGAGGACAAGGTGAAACGCAGGGAAGTTGACACCTGGCTGACACCTGACTCTGGCGTGCCCGGGAGAAGAGATGACTTTAGTCAGGCCAGGGAAGTGACATTTCAGGCCCTTGCTCATCCCTGGTGGGCAGTAGGCCACGTCATACAGCAAATATGCAAGAGCCGTCAGCACTGCAAGGTGACATCAGCAGCGGGGTTGACAGGAAGGACCTAGAGGAGGTATGTCTCTCCGTAACAGGCTTCTGAAGACAGGAAGGCTGGGGCACACTGGGAATTTTGGGAGGCCATGTGCCCTGTGCAGTAGTGTACCTGCCCTTTTTTGTTGGGCACTAATATATATAAACTAATTAATATATACAGGCAGGCAGGAAGTCGGCACGCATTGGTTGTGGGGCGTGTAGGAGCGTGGGGGAGAGCTGGTGAGACGTCAAAGACAAATACAGAAGAGAGACTGGTGATTGGCGTCTTGCTTTTGGACTGGGAACTGTTTGCTATGTGTTTGACTTCTGTTTCCCTAGACCCTGCCTATGAGTCCAGTGCTCTGCCCATCCCCACATGGTGCCACTATATATAAATAAATACATAAATAAATAGGGGCAAATTGTTGGAAATGTTGCCAAGCGAAGTGTGCTAAAGAATGTGTCTTGTTGATTTTCATGTGTGTGGTTTCACGTATGTCGCAGACGATGCTCTGCATATTTAAAACAAATAGAAGCAGATATTTGACTGCAGGTGTTTCAGGCCAGGTTAACAAAAACAGACACTTGGCAGTGCTTAAACCAGAGGAAAAAGAAAGAAAGAAAGAAAGAGCAGTCAAAGAGGGACAATACGATACACAGGAATCGAAGCGAGTGTGTCAGGGATGTGTTCGGTTATGACTTACACAGAGATTTCCTTTTATCTCTCAGAGCCTGGCTGCTGATAAGGCCTGCCTCTGTGCCTTCCCCAGCAGCAGACCAGGGAACAGATGTGAGCGCTATTTGTGTGTCGATCTAATTGGCCCCAACCGCATGGTAATGCTGATAATCCTATTAACCGGTGAAATCTACACTGCAAACGTGAGGTCGCTATTGGTACCAATATTAGACCGTGATGCCATGCGCATGTCAGCCACCGGGGTTATTTATACATTTCTCTGAAGAGACAGGAATGAGATTATCCCTGAAAAGCCACAGGCATCGTGTCAGCAGGGAAAGGAAAGGGCTGGGCAACCCCACATGGGTGAAAGCTGTGGGCAAGGCCTACGTGGTCAGGGCGGTGGTTAATGTTAGGGTGGGGATGAGGGTCCACCTGAGAGAGAGCTGAGAGGAAAGATATCCAAGATCAGTGACCTTCAACCCTACTCCTACATCATCAGGGGAGTTCCTGTTAATGATAATCATGCCAATTAAGGCACCAGTTGATCTGATTAAGTAATTGGGAGTTTGGATGGCATAAAAAACCAGAAGACACTGTTTCTGTGTTGCCAGAAAACTAGGGATGGAGTCCCCTGCTTTAAAGATGCAGGATGAAGGTGCTGAGGAGATCAGAAGTAATTCTTGTAGGATGAGCTCACAATGCCAGTCTGCTGGGACCCCCAACCCCCACCCATGTTTCTGAGCCTGACAGCACCTACATCTTTGAAGTCTCTGCTGCATGACATTACTTGGCCACTAATAAAAAAATCTAATCACATAAAAATAGTCCTGATTCATAATGGAACATTAGATCTGCCCATGCAATTCCTTTTGGTGGGGTGTGCATTTGACCCATCCTTTACCCTGAGGGCAGCCCGTAGGACAGCTCGGCAAGGCTGCTGTCAGAGACCCCCTGTCCTGTGAACAGGACTGAACATGCCTCAAATCCTGGATTAAGTCCAAATGGCCTCGATCACTGCGCCACGCTCATCCTCGCGGTGGGCCTGTCCTGTGGAATGTCCAATAAGCATCCGCTGTCTCCCGTGAGGGCAGCGAGTTGGGTGGGAGGGCTGGTCGATTGGAAAACAAGCCATCTATTATTTGGGGCAGTAGGTCCTGTTGCAGAGGGGATGGGGTTGGTGGTGGGGGGCAGATTAAAAACGTGAGCCCAGACTGACCGGGTGAGGGGGATTAGTGTGCCTTTGTCTGTCGCTGTGCAGTGAATTCACAGAATGAAAACCTGTCCGCCACCCCATGCTGTACAGTTGGCTTTAGTGGCAACCTAGTGCGGTTTCCTAAGTAAGGGATTAGGCCGACTTATGTTTCATTAGTAATGTCATGTGCAGAGGGGATTCTTTTTACCTCGTTTAATCTGAATGCACTCTCAATACGATTAGGTGGATTTCAGGTCTCTGTTCAGAAGGGCCTGCGGAGAGTGGGGTCAGGGCTTGCGTTTCTCCGCACCTGGCCTCGAACAGCCGGCCGGCCATGCGTCACCACGGTGTGCAGAGTGACGTCCATCCAAGATGTGCTGATGCGATTGGTCAATGCATTTCACCTTGAGCAGGGGCACCGCCTGAGCCGGGGAATCTCCCAAGAGCAAGGGGAACTATATTGTGTGTGTGCGAGAGAGTGTGTGTCAGTGCATGTGTGTGTGAGTGTGAGAGTGTGTGTGAGCACATGCAAGCATGTACGTTTGCCAGTCTGTGTGTGTCTGTGTGTGTCAGTCCTTGGATGTGTGTGTCTGTGTGTTTGTCAGTGTGTATGTGTCAGTCGATGTGAGTGTCAGTCCGTATTGTGTGTGTTTGTCAGTCCGTGTGTGTCAGTTCGTGGGTGTGTGTCAATCTATGTGTGTGTGTCTATTCTTTGTAATGTAAATGGAAAACCCTATAGGCTGGGAAATGGCTCTCTGTCACTTACAGCACAGGATACACACAACGCACAGTCTGACAGGAGAGGGACTTGTTTCAGTACATTTGCCATAAAGGGGCCATTGTTGGAGAGAGTTTGTGGAGCGTCTTTAGATGTTAAGAGGTTTTTGAAGGCTGCTGCATTATGAATCACCATTTTATTTAGTTTTTCAAATAAACTGCAGAAGCCAAACCTGATGTTTATTTGCACAAGGGAACACAGAAGCAAACAAACCCTTCGCTCCACGAGTTATTTAAAGCCGTCGCTCCCCATGCAACCGAATACCATTCATTCTCGGGCCTCGCTGGGTTTTGTTTATTTACGCGGCTTATTGCTGTTGATCCCAGAAAGCACTGACATCCCAACTTTTAATTTGCAGAAATGTGTCAGCCGGCTTTTTATGAGGAAAAACCTGAATTGGACTCAGCTGAAGCTTTTGCCATCGGCCGCAAGTGCGCTGGGGAGCCGAGGGGGCTGATTGGCTTACTGGGGATTTCGACCCAGGGCCGACTGACCGGGCTTACATTCCATATAAGGTCAGAATTACAGCTCTGGTGTCTGTTAAGTAGGAGGCTGCCTGGGTCCGTGTGTCACCCATCCACGGCTTCTCACAGTATGGCCCTCTTCAGTACTTACATGACTGCAATCACTACTACATGAACTACAACTCCTACTACTACTGCTATGACAAAATTGACTACTACCACTGTATTAGTAGAGTAGAGCAGTCAGTGATTTTCCGTAGCATTGCCCCCATTGTGTGTGTGTCCGGTGGTCTCTGTAGCCAGGCCTGCTGGGAGCAGGGGGGAGGAAATTGGGCGATGGGATTCCAGGCCGAAGAGAGAGGACGCACAATCTTCACAGCCATGTGTTTAGACCGGAGTTGGTGGGGTTTGTGAGTAAACAACGTGCAAATGCACTGTGTGAGACTACTGGGGCCTCCTGGGTTTTCGGCTGGGGTTGACAGTGGGGGAAAGTATTAAGTAGGCCAGCGTTTATGGCTGAGGGCACACCAGAAAAGCTGGCAACCAAACTAGGCCAAATAACCTTCGCGAAGGCCCCCTTTCATCAGTCCCCTCTCTGCTATTGGGACGCAGGACGTCCGTCCCCCTGACCTAGACTCGCATGTTGTCCCCCAATCACGGTAGCCCAACCATGGTCTCCCGGACTTTCTTCTCAGTCCAAGTGTGCCATCACACACCCCACTGAATGGGCAGTGTACAGCGTATGTAGAGCAGACACTGAGTTCTTGGTAGATAAACAATAAAAGTTAAATAAATAAAATATATTAAAGAGAGGAAACATTTTACAAAAATCAATTTCACTAGATTGTCTGGCCAGTGAATTTATTCTGCTGCTTCTTTGCCAAAAAACCCTGAAAAACTTTGTTATTCCTCTGCTTTCTGACAACACTGTTTCTTCAGGTGTTTTTTTGCACCAACCAGATACACAAAGGAATTCTCCTTTCAAGGGCAAACAAGGCACATCACTGTCATCTGTGCAGAAAAAACGCAGGAGTGTAACTCTTCAGAACACAAAGCAGGAAAGCTTACAAAAGAACACAAAAATATCTCTCATCTGTGCGTGATGGTGTGGGAGAGGACGAGGCAGAGTGTGTGCAATTAAGGGTTGAGTTTGATTAAGACTCATCACGTCACCAAGCCATGTCTGTGGGAAAGTATATTAAAATGACGTCACAATATTATAAAGCATGATTTTGTACATCTGGAGATATGGGTCAGTTCATCCCAAAGGTACTAATTCAGGTCAGGATTCTGAGCCAGGTCGATGCAATGTTTTCAGATCTCTTCTGCTTGAGCCACTGTGTTAATTATTATTATTCTGTTGCGAGGATCAATCCCGTCGCTGATTTTTTACTTGGTCAGAAACATAGGCTTCCTACCAAACTACCAGCGCAGGCAAGCGTGCCAATTAGTTTTGGTAATATAGTGTGTGTATATGTTTATGTCTGAGTGTGCATTTCAAAGAGCTCCATAAATGCATAGTAGGGTAATTGCTAATTGTTACCAACAACTCAGAAACCCCAAACAAAAGATCTCGGACGCCCTGGGAGATGCCAAACACAGAGCATGGCGACCTTGAACGGAAACCGCGGAGCAATCGCCACTGCCCTGTTATTTGAGTGTCACGGCCCTTGCGGAAAAACCCTTCCAGAGACAACTGTAATTAAGCCATTCCCCAGCGAGAAACATGGAGGATCTGTGGGGCCGGGAATTCACCATGGGAACGCGTTCAGCCTGAGAAAACGCTCCTCGCGGGATTTGCTAACGTGCAATTAGGCCACACTTTGTCTCGCGAAAACATGCAAAAATATGTCGCAGCAGCAGCAATGGCGATGCTATATTGAGATAATGGGACATATGATAACAGATAGTTTACTTCCTTGGAATGTAAAACACTCTGTAATGCACCTATTTATATCACACACTTATAGATGTCCTTCTTTCCTGGGAAGAGAAGGTAACACTGTTCTGTTTCGACCGATCTGTCGTCACTGTGTTTTGGTCATCAGATTTTCAGTATAGAAGAAAATAGACTTCAGAAGCAGGGTGCAGGAGTTTTTATTTTAAGTAATCTCAAACATAAGTGTTAAAAAAGGGAAAATAAATCTTACTTTAATGATACCACATATCTCTTTCTTACTATTAATGGAGATTGAATAGACTTCTGTTTCCTAATGCTGGGAGAAAAAGTAATTTTGTCATCTGCTCTTACAGTCCTATGCTAAAAACTCAAACAAAACAAACTAACAAAAACACACTGTATAGCAGATCAAAATCTATCTACCCTGGGCACACTGTGTTCTTCCTCCTGCCTCCAGTGAAGAGAGCGTACCCTGCTCTGTTTGTTCTGTTCTGGGGGGCGCACAAGACTTTATCTTCTCTTTCTCTTACAGAAAAGGGATTTTTAAACGCCGCAGGCCTGGACAAATCCATCAGTTTTATGAAATGCCAGAGATGACTGACCGCTGGTGGCCTGCCAACAAAATCTTGTCGGGACAGAAACTTCGGAAGCAGCTGGGAGACTAGAGCATCATATTCACTCTCCTGTCCTCTGGCCTTGCACCTCTCTCTCTCTCTCTCAGTCCCTTTTCTATTTCTCACAGTCTCTTTCTTTCCTCGTTGGTGTCTGTTGTACCAGTGGTTCGGGCCCAGTGAAAAGACCCCATAAAGATGCTGGTTTTTGGGAATCTGTGCCTAATGCTTAGGTTGGAAGCTTTGATTTAATCCAAGGGGAGAGAATTTCACTGGGAAAAAATATCTGAACAGTTAAGCTGATGCAGCAGACCAGTTTATGGCACTAGACTCCTTGGACCCTGATCTCTCCTGGTCTTGCATGGGTGTGTGCATGAGTGTGCGTGTATGGGAAGCAGGAGGGCCAGGGTTGGAGTTTCTCCCGCTCTAGTAAACCTCCTGGGCTGTGTTCATGCTTTTACAGGGTCAGTTGATGGGACTGGTATCAGGGAAAACACAGAAAGAGCATCAGGAACGTATATTTCGCTTATTAAAAAATACATACGCAGCATGAATAAAATATATTCCCCACAGCTCATGAGCATACATACTCCTTGAATTTGACATCACCATAGCAATATTTCTACTTGTCATCCAATTGATGTTAAAGTACACTATACATTCACATGCAAACGCAGACTGTATGCATATTGCACAAGATTGACTTTAATTTTCTATGTTTCTATATGTGGGCTGCAGACCTGAAGTTGACGTGGCCTTTGGGCTTTTCATTGCAGGTTAATGGTTTCTAAAAACGTCCCTCGCTTACTAATAGCGCTAGAATCATATCCACTTTTCTGTAAGTGGCTCATTCTTTCGTGCGCTGCCGTTACTGTGGAACACTTTCAAACACAAGCCGCTAATAGTCCCAGACAGACTGTGCTGAGAGGGACCCTTCTTGACACAACACAGCCTGGTGGCAGAGAAAAAAACAAAACCAGTCCGGCTGCAGGCGTCTCTGGGATTGCAGTGCATAAAATTGGGGATGTGGAGAGACAAGCAGATACACCGAGGTGCGCTTTGAAAGCCCCAGGGCATCCTCCCTGAGCTGCCCTGCAAGAGCACATTCGCCTGCTTAGGGATTTGTGTATTAAAGTTTGCATTTATTTATTAGGTTCTAAGTGTGTGGTTAATACATTTACTCTTCTGAAACTTCACGGTGGTGCATTAGCGTGCTTTATTAATTTGCAGCCCCCCTGCCAATGTTTATGCCATTTTCCTGTAATGTCCCAGGGTTAGCATCACTGTACCTGACTATTGTTTTACCGCAATCTCTTTGTGCCGTACTATACTACACTACAGTGTCTGATGTGCACAGTAACCCTCCCAGCCCGGCCCAGTGTCGGTGAGAACAGCACGGAGCTCCCCGGCGGCCTGGACGCTTATAGGATGTGGGAAGAGAGAGCAGCACGGCCTCTCTTTCCATTAATAGACACTGGGAACTTGGCAGGCCTGCACTAAGTGGAATCCCGGCAGAAAAGCCGCAGCTGCACGACAGCGCTGGCAGCCTCCACTCGGTTAGCCGCTCCGCCGCAGGGACGAGGCCAGACCGTGACGAGAGCCGATCCACTGAGGCGGCGTCCTGTCCTCTATTTCCCTGCACTGTATTTCTTCGTTACATTACATATCTGGATTACCCAGACCAGCGTATCAGTCAGATCCTAATAATCCACGGCATACAGTTAAAATGTTTTAGTAACAGTTCCCAGACTGAAGTGACGTTGGCCACGGGCTGATTGGACGCAGTGGCCAGCTGGGAGAAATCTCCAGGGGCAGGCATGCTGATTCCTTCATTTTTTCCCCATATTTTATTACAATTTCAGATAACACTTAGCCAGCAATATATCTTCTTTAATGGCCTACAGACTTTCTCTTGTTAAGGCATAATGTACACTCTAGTATTGCACTAGAGCTGCAGATGAACACCAACAGATAGACATTAACAGTGTACGTGAGAGTAGCACAGGCCCAACCTAGTCAATGTACGAATGGGAAACCAGAGGTCAAGGGTCAATAAATAAAGTGACAGGAAGTTTTGTTTCAACTAGCCTCGGTGCGGTTGCTTTATAATGTATGTTAACAGGCAGTCATTTTCAGAAAACAAGATAATGACAACTGTTGGACTCCCAGCATGTCTTTGATTTGTGAGTTGGGCATCTCTGTTTGGCACGTCTTGACTGCGGCATTTCTCTTTTTTAATTTGCTAGCATTTTTATATTAGTCCGAACCTAATCCTCACACTTGCTCCTTTTTTGTTTTGTTTTAATTTATGCTTGCAGGGCTGTTTGTTTGTTTGTGTGTTTGTGTTTGCCTGCAGTAAATAAGCTAAAGCTGTGAAATGCTGCCGAATCATCAAAACTTGGCTGCCAAACTCCGTGATTACAGCAGCGAGCCCTCGTGCCCGTGCAGCATGCACCTGGCCCGGCCTGCTCCACACGGACTGTGAACTGCAGTTACACAACCAGCAGGACCCGGTCAACAGGGAAACAGGAAGCAAATTACATTCCTCCCCCAGACACTGTGTGCCATGGAAGGGGGCCGGGTTCCTCATTCACTGTTTCCAACTATCCAACTTTGTGTACTTTTTCTTTCTTTCTGTCTCTCAACATGAACAAAATCCTGCAGAAGACTTCTCTGAGAACTATAAAGATGCATTGAGTGGGAGAAGGCTGAAAGTAAAATGGGAGCAATCTGTTTTTTGTTTTGTAGCAGACTTGAACTCGTCGTGATGGTATCACTGCTTACAGAGTGAGGAATCAGCCACACCGGACACAGGAATGCGGGACACTGCTGATTATTCTGCATTAAAAGTAGCATGGGGCAGCATTAGCACATGTTCACATCATTTATAAACTCTCTTCCACTGCCTACAGAACGCAAAAAGAAAATGCTATGGAGATTATACCGTTAAAATAATAAAATAGCAGTTTACACTGTTCAGTTCGATGCAACATCACGCATAAGTCTACAAGGTATTTACAATTAAATCAATGCATTTGCATGCAGAGACAACCTGAATAAATGACTTTATTGATATGTAAGTGTAAACTAAGGAGGAGAGCTGAAAAACACGTTTTACTCGAATCTGCGTCCACAATGCTTCTGAGGTAAAATGGAGTATTCCAACATATGCTCCCAATGTGTGTATTGCGAATTAAAGCCCCAGCTACAACAAACTAACTAGGAACTTATTTACAACTTTATTATTAAACAAAGCAATTGCTGACGAGACAAAGTTTTGAAGAAGTTCACCAAAATAAAGATCAAACAAAATAAAATATACATATATAATACAATAACCCAGCTACAAAGTCACATATTAAAGTTCCTTTTAAAATGTATTTCTAAAAATGTTTCTATTGCTGTTGCTGAAAAAGCGGCATGTCACGAAGCTACTTGTGTATACGTGTCCTTGCAATGACGAATAGAGTGCTTCGCTGGATGGGTTTTAAGGCAAGGTTGGGCATGGACCGAGGGTGAACAAGGCCAAGAAGTTCCCTGGACCGAGACATGTTGACCTCTGACCTTTGCTCCCAATCTGTGATGGCCTGTCATTGTCCACCCCCTGTCTCCACGGTCAGATCTTGCACTGAGAGTATGTATGATGTAAGAAAGGAAAATTATGAAATGTGTGTCTGAAGCTGCGTGCACGTAGCTCTCACATCTTGGAAAAGCCTGGATGTGATGTGAGCTAAGCCAGTCCATAGCAGGCTGATTTAATCGGCTGATCCAGCTTCCCTGCAAGAGCACGTTTCTCCACGGGCTTCACTCCCTGCTTCCCCGGTATTCAGTGTTGGCACATGGGAGTCGCCTGTCCTCAGCTTGCACACACCGTGCAAAATACAACTGGCGTGAATTGCGGGCTACTGGTGATACCGGCGCGCCCTCTGTCGTCTGATCGCGGAATTTGTTTATCAATATGAATCGCGACAGCAGCCCCATCCTGTGTGCAACTTCAAAACATTACAGAGATCATGCGTGCCAAACTTAATTTACAAGGGTGTGTTTGTGTGTGTGTACTGTACTGCTTCATTATATTCAAAGACAAATAACCATAGTTGAATTGAAACATAATAATAAAGATCCATGTCAGCAGAAATCCTGCACAGAAGTGAATACAAAATGAATAAAACAAAAATCTGTGCCTACCTGCATTTGCTCTCCCTGCACAACCTGCACGGCGAGCTGCTCTTAGTCCTGCATGTGCTTTAGCTGCTTTTTTAAATCTATTCACAGAAATAAATGACACTGGATTACTTATTGTGTATCTGGAGGCAGTTTAAAAATAATATGAAAACACATTGCTTTTCTGTATATTGTTTTTCACCAGCACACTACTTCCCTATACCACTGTAATGAGCTCTACATGTCTATGTATGTACATTTTTATATATTTGGATCTGTAAACTTGGGCAAAGGGGAAAATAGCAGTTATTATCTACTCAAATATATGGATGGGCGCCCTTTTTCTCACAAATACTCTTCAGTAATTACAGAGGTCATAGATATAGAGTACAATTTATATGAAAGCACCTAAGTGGCAGACTCCTCAGTCACACACACATTGAATTATAGCATATTATATGTTCATTCCCACTTTCAAAACGACATTCCCTTTTAATCACAATTCCCGCCATCCCAGCCCCCCGCCGTTACTTTATTACTGCCCCCGACACAAACAAATATTGTGAAACAGCTCTGTTCTAGCGTAATAAGAAGAAATAATAAGAATAAATAACATGGAGCCTGCCTGATATTTTAATATTGCTGGAATTGAATACACATGCACTGAAATAAAACTGTGCTTCAGTTTAAATAAATTCAAAAAACAACAGCAAACCGCTGAATCGTTTGAACGGCCTACTGCTGCCAGTGACGATCTTTGACTGGTTTCAACAGCCACAACGTCCACAGAAAACAAACATCGTTCCAGTACGGTGATCTATAGCCTTGCCGTTTTGTACAATCATACTTTGGGCAATGACAATGTATAAAGCAACGAAGAGGTGCGTGTTTAATCCACACAGCGCCGGCGGCAGGCGTTTCACTGCATGATCACCTGAATCTCCACACAAAAAGCCGTTGACGCAGATGACGTCCTATCGCCTGGGTCAAACCAACACTCAGAGGGGGTGTGTGGGGGTAATATCATTATTTAGACATTTCAGTTTGGAGGTGACCTGCCTACATTTCGCATATGTATATTTTGAAAAGTTGTATGCGTAATAGTTCGTAAAAAAATAAAATAAATGTGTGTGTGTGTAGTGTGTAGTATGTGATATGCACCCCCCCCCCATTCAAAGTGGAACCCGCCCCCTTTGCCCTATGGGTCAGTTAAAATAATATTAAGTGTTAAAGGGGAAGATTCCTGTAAGTTGAACATGTCTGTGATTGCTATGATTTTTGACTTCATCCAAGCCGAATCATGTGATATGATAACAAAAAGAAAATCGTAGAAAGAGATCTTCCAGACAAGGGGAGAAGAATGACGTCATGAGCGGCGCCTGCGGTCATCACTTCATAAAGAGGAATTCAAAGGCGGTGCGGCAAAACACATCAGGAGTAAAGTTTGCAACTAGCAATTGCTGCTGGTTTACAACACAATTATGAATTGAATACTGAAATGTAAAGATGTCACGCTGCTATCCAGTATGTCGTGGTTTGTATGTGTAGCTCTCGGGTGAAGCGATGCCCCGCCGTCGTCCAATAGCAGCGCAGACCGGCTTAAAGGGGCGGCCATTGGATATTTACCCGGCCAAAAACAATATGGCTGTGACGCTCCGAGCTGTCAAAGAGCAGAAGCGCCGGGTCCCGAGCATCGGGCTGGATCGGGTCTGTGCGCGGGCCTGGCACCAGATCACAGCTGGAGACAGTGTGCACAGGGGCGGGCCTCGGTGTAGTGTGACAGTTCCAGCGCTAAACCTCTCAACACAACACTCACTGGCGGACTAATGCAACGATTACATCCACAGCAATGCTGAGCGATCCCACATCGGGCGGGTCGGTAGACACGCGGCTGGGATATAACCGCGTGTTTGCTATGATGTGGCGTACGCGGTACAGTGTTCGGTGTGTTTTGGGTCTGGTACATAAAGCTTATTTCAAAACCCCTCCCTCCCTCTCCGTGTGTCTGCCTATAAATATTATTGAATGAAGGCGCCTGCAGGGCCTCGCCTTTAAGACGGGCCCGAGCGAGGCTGTGACGTCACCGCAGCCAGGCCAGCCGGAGAGCCGAGCCGAGCCGAGCGGAGACGGAGCGCAGCGCAGCGGCGAGGTCGGCGGCTGAGTCCATTCCCTGCGCGGAGCCTCTAACTGCGCTTGTGCCTTAAATGAACGCGCCGCCGTGTCGGATCCACAGCCCCGCCGGAAGCGCCCTCTTTGCCTGGACGAGCCCCGCGTCTCTGTTCGTGCGGGGCGGGAGTTAAAGGCGGCGGCGACAACAGCACAGTCTCCGCACAGCGCAGTCCCGGGCCGCGGGCTGTGCAGCCAGCGAGCGGCAGCGGCGGCGCTTCCCACCTCTCGGGCCCCAGTGTCGGCTGGGCTTTGACTTCCGAGGCGCCCGTCCCAGGGGGTGCGGTGTAGCGCCGGCCGGCCGTCCGTCTCCGCGGTGTCGCCATGCTGTCCAACGCGCAGAACCAGAACTCGCCCGCCTTCCCGAACCCCAACCAGCCGGCGCCGCCGCCGCCGCAGGGGCCGCAGAACCCCGCGCAGTTCCTGCAGTTCCACGTCAAGCCCGCCCTGCTGATCCGAAAGAACGCCATCACGGACGACTACAAGGTCACCAGCCAGGTCCTGGGGCTGGGCATCAACGGCAAGGTGCTGGAGATCTTCCAGAAGAAGAGCGGGGACAAGTACGCCTTGAAGGTAAGCGGCTCCTGGACACCTTACTGGGCTGTGTTTAAATGTGCCCCCTTCCCCACTGCGGTGCCGCCTTCTCGGCTGACTTTATCCGGGGCTGTGGCGCGGATGGGGGACTGTACCTGCGTGCTCCTCTTATTGGGACACCACGTCTCCCCCGCCCCGCTGTAGCGACCTGAGGGAGCGTGTTCACCAGATCCCACCCGCTCTCCGGTTTCTTTAGTGGTTCTGCCGAGCAGTGACGGAAATGGGTTAATTGAGGGCGAATGGTTCGAACAGGCGACCCCCTCGACCCAGTAGTGCAATAAAACCAGGGCTGTGTCACTTGAGGTACCTATGGTGGTCGTGTTGTAAAGTGGACTGGACAACTGCGTGAACTTCCTGATTTGACAGTGGTCGACCCATAGGGGATCTCCGAGCTTCTCCAACTCCAAAGCCCGAGGCCCAGGCGGTCCTCTCCCCATGGCCCTGGTGAAGTTGCTTGAACAGCCCGAGCTGTGAGCAGAGCTGGCCGGGCTGTGAGGGCCGGACGTGGCGCTGCTCTTCGTGATCGTGTGTAACAGTAACAGGCGACCGGAGTGCCGGCAGCGTCTGACCTTCTGGTCAGTGTTAATGAAGCCCTGTCTGACCGGCCGGGTGTGTATCGTGGTATGCGTTGGTAGGGCTTGGTGCAGTCGTGGTTTTATTGGCTTTGTCGGGACAGACATTCCTCACGCAATATACTAGTGAAATTCAACCCGCTCCCACTCGCTGGAAATGGCACAGATAGCCGGGCAGCAGAGGTGAAACCGGCACCTTGTCCTCCGGGACGCCAGTCCTGCTCGGCGGTTATATTCGTGTTGAGTCGATGGGACACGGGCCTAATCTGTTGTATCATTTCCCTTAAACCGAAACACCGACCCCCACTGCTTCCCTCCGCTGTGAAGATGGAAATGCATTATTCAGTTCTTCTACACATGGTTTATAACGGTCTTTTTCTTCAGTTTCCACGAACTGCAGCCTTTTCCACGCAGTGAATCTTCCTTCCCCCGCCAGCTGTCTGTCGAGACTGTAATACCAGACCTTTTGCACAGGAGATCATGCCAGACTTTTAACCCCTTCCGTCAAACGTTTGTGAATTAGTCGTTTTGTCACCCCTCAGAAAATCGCCATCCAGTGCAGTTGAGAGGCTGAAATGTTCAGTTGTTTTCATGACCACAGTAACTCATTTCTCCCCTCCTACAGAATGCCAGCAGTGATTCAGTCTTGATGAAGAAGGGACGATTATTAGGACTGACTCCTGTTTCTTTCCCTCCGGTCTTTTTTCCTAGTTAAATTCTTCTAGAAGACCTTCTCTCTCCATGTACAAAACTAATAGGTGTTGAGCCTACAAAACAGCTCTAAAAGATGCTATAGAAGACGTAGCCATATGGTGCCTTCAGTGCTGTGTAGGACAATGCCCAACCTGTGGGCAGTAAAAGCTTTTATTGGCGGGGGAAATAAAGATCTGTTTTTCAGGCCTCACTGATCAGCTGTGATAGCAGTCAATATTGCTGCTCTGGTCAAAGAATATAAAATCAGCAGCCTTGTGTTGGCGTTCGCTTTATTTTAAACTTTTCTCCTGGTAACTTTGTGTCAGTCGGAATTGATCGAACACCCGCCACTCAGCTCAGATAGGATGTTGGTATACAATTGTTCTAAGAGCCCTTTTTCTCTTACTTCAGAAACCTGTAACAGTTTAAGACCTGGTTATGACTACTGTTAGGCCACTTGTGTTTAAGGGTGTATTGAATTAAATGAGTTCACGGCTGGAAACAAGGCCAGAAGACGCCATGAGTGGATTTCCGTGTCTCTGGTATGCAGCATTGAGTTGTTTTCATGTCACATGGTGGCACAGTGTTGGCATCATCCCCTCTTTCCTGGTTGTGTTGACTTGGATGTTTGTAATTCTCTTATAGAGCATGTGAAGTCTTGGTATACTAGGAATTTAAGTGCTCTGTAATGCAGTAATGCACTGACCGATGCCTTGGCCAAATGCTGATACGTCACGCGGCCCATTTGAATTCAGCCATTGCTACCGTTATCGATAAGGCAAATATTGACTCGACGCAAGGCGGGTGAAACTATTCCTATTACTTGGAGATACAAAGGCAGGCGATAGGGACTGTATTTGTTTGTATTGCAGTGTGGCTTGGCTCACGCAATTGGGCGTTCCTGTGTGGTGCTCGGAGGAGATAATGTTTCATACAGTCACGTGCCGCTTTCTGTGACAAACAGGAACTGTGGCCGCATGGACTGACAGTTCCTAAGCAGCCAGCCATCTTGCTGTTGGCTGAAAACGTTCTGTTTATCCCCGCAGTCTTCCCGTTCCTTACGGGGGTGCCAACAAAAACCGGAGACGAGTTCTGACTGTTCTGTGCGTGGCTCACAGGTGTCGTACGGGCCCTGCTGTGATGTTGCCTGTGTTGAATTTAAAGTTGTGTGCAAATAGCAAAACAAACGGGAGTCAGGAAGGAAGGCCGTTGCTGTGATTTGTATTGCCACCCGTGGATCACTTACATTTTTCAGTGTTGCCATGTGTTTTGAAACAATGAGGGCAGATAAAAAAATTGCACTGTCATCGTACGTTGTGAAATGCCATGCCGTTTGAAAGCGCTGGACGGCTCTGGAGTCACGGTTTCCTCTGAAGCCTAACGGTCCCTGAATACGATTGCAGGTCTTCAGTTAGGACTTCCTCACACTCTGTGACTTCTTCACACTTGCTTTGTAAGGCCCTTTAGTTGTCTACCAAATAAAGATCGATAAGGGTGATGATCTGGGGATAATCAATTGGAATTGGAATGTTTTTTTCTGTTTTTAATATTCTGGAGTTATAGATCCAGATTGAGCGGGGAGATCGATGTGCTTTTGATCATGGTGGGAAGGAGGGATTGTCAAGCTGGAGGGCTAGAGAACAAGCAGAGGCCGCAGTCAGGTGTCACCTTCTGAACTGGAGGTTGCTGGCAAGGCTGCTGTTTTGATGTCATCCAGGCGCTGGCTTAATCTCTGTTTTGGTTCCTGCCTTGGGGTTCCCCTCCTGCCTTTTGAAGCGCTCTGATATTTGTGAGGCTGCCGCGGTTCCCCAGAATAGCTCTGTCCTCCAAGCTGTGTGTGACACCAAGCTGGAACATTCACTTTGGTACTTTACTAAAAACAAATAACCAGTTTTCCCCCGGACAGTTTATGTTGGAATCCTCCAAAAATACCCACGTTTTGCAGAAATGGCCGCTGTTTATGTGCATATGACGCATAACCATCGCATTTATAGAGTTTATTTATTGACAGACTGGCATACAAATAGATTGGCATACAGATAGAATGTATATTTCATATGCATGTCTGTAGGTTGTGTTATGCATATAAACACCCAAAGCCCTCTGACTTCATAGATTTGTCTTGCAGGGGGAAACCATAGCGAAAGACATTTTATATCAAGAAGCAAAACTATTATGCAAAATAATGTTTTAGTATAAAGGAGAGAGAACAGATTGTGTTGATTTGCATGTGGTAAAAGTTATATAAAAAAAAAAAAAAAAAAAAAATATGCAAATGCAAATATTGCCCACCCTTTGTATGATTAGTTTTGTATAGTCTGTGAGTAGTTGGTTGGCTTAAACTGAAACACGTTCTCTCAGCTGATAGTTGTTCCTGGGAATGACCTGTAATCATCTTGGTGTACCGATTCCTCAAGTATCATTTTGCCCACAGGCAGTGTTAAAGACTTGCTGAAACAAAGCTGTAGGAGCGTTATGGGATAAATATGAACGGTATGAGAGCGTGGCCATGTTGTTTTGCTTTATAAAGTATGGAGCAGTAGGATGTTTTGGCTTTCAAAATGCCGGTGTATATGTTTTATATGTATGTATGTATGTATGTATGTATGTATGTGTGTGTGTGTGTGTGTGTGTGTGTGTGTGTGTGTGTGTGTGTACATATATACACACACGTGTGTGTTTACATATGTGTATATATATATGTGTGTATATGTATATAATGTGTGTGTATATATATATATGTATAGATGTGTGTGTGTGTGTGTGTGTGTGTGTATATGTGTGTGTATATATATGAGAGAGAGCGAGAGAGATGCAGTCTAAATTATGGTCAAGTTTCTGCAGTACACACACTTTTCTGACTGTCTCTATTGTGTTTTGATGCTGGACTTTTCTGGTGAAAACTGTTTCCAGTAAATCCATAGCAAGCTATCTGAGAAATGTAGATGTTCAAGATCCTGCCAGGACAAGGAGAATCTAGTTTGTGGTGAGGTGTTTCCCAGGATTTGCTGTTAAAACGGATCCAGGAACTGACGCAATATCCAGTAATCCTTTTTTTGTTTTTAAATTTTCATAGGTACCAGGTGTGTGTGTGTGTGTGTGTGTGTGTGTGCATATATTATATATAAATACACACACACTCGTACATGTTATTTTCTTCCTAAAACTAGAAAGAATCTCTGGCATGTTATTTACTGTGTGTGACAATAGAGCTCGTATCATTTTGGCCTGCTTAGCCTAAAGAGCCAGGATCCTTCCACCAGTCTGAGAGAGGCACTTCTATATGTCCAGTCCAGTCCAGTAGTGCCGGTACTGTGCCAGGTTGCTTTGTAGACTCGGCTCCAGCTGTGAGCAGGAACCCGGTTTTACTAGCAGTGTGATTTGTGCCCAGGCGAGCCACGGTGCTTAATTAATGTAGTGATAATACGTGCAGTTTCTCATTTGCATTCTGCCGGACATGTGGAAATAAAGGCGCTATTTGTGGTCTTGCATCCAGACGTGCCAGCCAAACGGGGCGAACGTGAAGGGTGGCCAGTGCTGCAGTACTCATAGTGGGGGTGATGTCACCTTCTTTTCTCATCTTTCAGTCACTGTCACTCAGGCACTGCCAGTATTTCTCACTGCAGCAGGGCTGTTTTTAGTAACTCGTATGTGTGTGTGGCTCTGTGTGTGTTTGTGCGCGTTCCTAATCCCAGGAACAGGTGGGGAATCCTCTCTCCCGGGGGTCATCCTACAGAGCACAGCAACCAAGACTGCATTGCAGTTTCTTTTCCCTTGACACGAGGCACGGCACAGATTCAACCTGCACTTGATGCCTCGTTTAATTTTGGTGCTGAAATCTGGTCAGAAATGAACATGAATGTTTATATTGTGAATACTGTTTATTGGGTTGAGTATTTTACATTGCGTAAATAAAAACAATTCAATTTTTAATACTTGTGATTAAAATGTCAGTCCTTAAAATCACTTAAAAAAAATTTAAAATCTTTGTGATTTTAACACAAACTAAAACAATTAACTTTAAAATAAACATGCTCAAATCAACAAAACAAACGTGATAAAAGCAAAAACTGTACACCAACAAAAGGGTCAAATACATTGAAAATAACTGAAAATGCATTAAACAAAATAAAGAAACAATTAAAAGGAAAAAATAAAAAACAAACAAAAAAGGTCTAATGCATTTTAAATTAAACCCAAAACGGTCAATGTATTTGACAACAAAATATAACAAAACTATACCAAAAAAAACCTGAACAATGTGATTTAAAAACCACTAAATCTTTAAAAACAATTAAGATTCGTTTTTTTAAAATCTTTTAAAACAATCATCCTTAAAATCTTTAAAAGATCTTGGACTCGGGCTCCAGCAGGGGGAACTAACCGTCCCCGGAGGTGGGTCCCATCCCGTTTATATTGTGAATGCATCCAGATTTATTATTATCATGATTGTGATTGAAGCTTTGAGACTCGTCCTCACTGTGCGTGGCCTCTCTCTGTGGTCGGGGAAAGCAACCAGGGCTTTGTCGGGCTGTTGAAGTTCACTCTGGATTTAGTACTAGCGTGTTTGTTCCCCTAAGGCAGGGCATGAGTCAGACACACCCAACAATGGGACTCTGAGTTGTCCTCCATTCATAAATCCGCTCTTATGCAAACAGGCTTCAAGGAACACAAATATAAATTCTGCTTTTACTCTCCACCCCGCCCTACCAAAAGCTTGTCATTGATACCAAAAGGTTTTGAATCCAGATCCGCTCTTGATGCTGCGTCCGGCCCATTTGCGTGAACCTGCAGTGCTGCCATCCCGTACAGTAGAAAATTTGATCTCGTCACTCGCCGCCGCAACCTTTTGTAGTTTTTTGTTGTTGTTGCTTCCCTGATGCAAGTTGTCATGGGACTGACACCTCGCAGCGACCGGCCACTCCTGCCAGAAGCGGGCAGCCAGCTGAAGATGACACCTTGGAAGAATGTGTGACTTGTGCTGATGTCATCGTAAAAGCGATCTATTAATCAGTCGTGGCGGCTTCAGAGCCTGTCTGTGCCTGGAAGTTGTCAAGCCCAGCGCTGCCATGGAGCGGAGAAGACCTGTTCTCAGCAGGCTGGGCTGTGATGGGAGACAGACGCATACCTCTTGTCCGCCGAGAGGGGGGAGGGGGTTCTGTCTGTTGCTGCTCTCCATGATGGTTAGACATGATAAAACACAATAAAGCATTTTTACTTTATAGCTTCTCTGCTGTGACTCTTGCATTATAATAGTTATATATTCTGCTTCTGTTCAACATTGTGCCTTTGAGAGTTACTGGTACTGGAAGGATGTAATGTATTCGCTTATTTTGAATAGTAAACGAGGAGGGGATCAACAATGTCTATATAAAGCCAGACAATTGCGTACATCTGCAGATGCTAACGGAAGTGTGTGGAAATCTGAGAGCTTCTGGAAGGCAACGGACAGGAACACGACTCCACCGCCAGAGCTGTTAGTCACATGAACTAAAGGGCATCAGGCACACAGACTGTCCAGCCGAGCATGCAACGCAGTGTCCGCAATTCAATCTCGACAGCCGTGTTTTGTTTTGTGTTTTTATAAACAAGTTGATTTCTTCTCCAAGACCTTTCGCCGTGGCATGTTACAAGCAGAGGATTAAGTGTTGAAATAGATGTGAAATCGAAAGGGGGAAGTTGCTCTCTCGCTGTTGTGTCTGAGAGGTGTGTGTAGGTGGCAGGAATGGGACGTGTGGGTGACTTGCGCAGGAACGTGGGGACTAGAGCGAAAAACACAGGCTTAAAATAAATCTCTAAAGGTTTCCAAAAAGAAAAAAATAGTGTCAGATTTCTTTTGTTGTTTTCCCCCCACAAGTTAAAGGTTTTCTCATGCTGTAGCTTAGTCTGTTTGGGTTTGAATACGAGACCTTGTCGACAACGAAGACCATATAAAGACTTCTGGGGCTTATGCTCTTTGCGTTTACTTCACTGCTTTGGCCAAATGTGACTGCATTCGCGTTAGTGCTGGTCCATTCGTGCTTCACGTACCCGTAGACATTTTTTACAAGCAGTGCTTTGGCGAAGGGTGCTGTATCAAATAAAGATCTTGCTGTTAACGCAGTGCTTCATCATTCAAGATTATGAACCTCAGGAAGTGAATAGCAGGACTTGTCCTTTAGTGATGAGGGCGGAGGAAATACACCCACAGATTGGGCTGCTTCAGATTTTGTCCTTGTACTGTAGATGTCGAGGGAATTTGTTAAATAAAAGCAGAGAGAGGCTCTGCGGGTGTGAAATAATGCGGAGAATGGCATTTTGGTGTATTTCCCCTGCTGAAGGGGGTTTAAATATAACTGCTCAGCAAGCAAACGGAACTGCTTACAGTTGCATAAAAAAAAAAAAAAAAGTTGTTTTGTGTTTGCTGAATTGAAAACGTTCCTTCAAGCAGGAGAGAGGGTGGCGTAAAACAGAATGAAGAGAGAGAGCCTTAGGGGTCTGGGACAGTCTGCCTGTGTGTCCCGAAATGGCTGCATGAAACTCCTAATATCTACAGGAGGCCAAAAGGCCTTGTGTTGTTTCATGATAAGGAAATCCAAGAAAAGTGTTGATCTGCGGGAGTGAAACCAGCCCACCGTGTTTCAGCTCTAGTTTATCATCGAAAAGCCATGGATGTTTAAGTATTTCAGTTAACTAACTTCCCAACTACCTGGACACAGTATACATCCACAGGCTCCTTGTGTAAGAGGAAGACTAAGGCAGGGGTCTGCATTAGGGCGCGCTACACGGTATGCTACTCTAATCTGGACCCTATCAGTCAGGTAGCTGTCTGCCCACCCTGACAGGCTGAGAGGTTTAATAAAAACACAGACTCAAGCTCCTCCGAGGGGATTTGCTTCTCTGTTGTCGTTCAGTTATAATAAACGAGGATCGCTCGTGCCTGTTAAACTAGTGTGATGTGTACCTACTTTAATCTACAGCTGATGCACTGGCCAGCACTGACAGATGGTCACCTGTGTGCCACACTATAGTCCCGTTAATCAATGAAATGCACCCAATTTAGGTACAGCTAAATGTGTAATCGTGTGAATCAGTGTTAATTAGGATTGTTTTATTGACAGCTCTTTGTCCCTGTGATTATTCTCCCTCTGTATGGCAACTTCAGGTGGCTGAAAACAGAATTACACACCGGATTTAGCCGGTCCTCTATCCTCTGCCTCCCCCGGGCAGCCTGCTCCCAGAGAGTCCTCCTCGGAAAAGACTCCCCTTTTACACAAGGGAACATTCTTCCGAAAGGCCGGGCTCAGTTCCAGAAGGATGGCCTGATGTGACCCTCAGATTCCAGCCATGATTAGCTGAAACCTTCACCCCCATCCCAGTGGCAGAAACACTTTCCATTGTCGTTCTGGATGTGTTCTTGTTTATTTATCTGTTCCTGCTTTGCATAGTCTCTGCTGTGATTCTGCTCGGCCCGTGCGACCCCATGACAGGGCCGGGAAGACAATGTGCTGTGTTGATGGTCTCTGGGGGGGGTGTGGGATAGCAAAGGAACTTTCCCAGCATTCCCTGGAACTGAACTCAGACCCCAGCCCTGGAGGGGGGTCAAGAATCTATCGCAGTATGCCAGTCGGCTGCAGTAATCATGATGGCTTTAACCAGGGCTGTCGGTACTCGTTTTGGGTCTTGTTTAGAAAACTGCATCGGTATGTACAGTGTATGTATGTTTTGTTTTTTAATTTGTATTATTTTTCAATGCAAAATGTGTATTTACCTTCATAGGTTTAGTGATAATCCTCCTGGAGGTACTGGCACGCGCTCAAGCTACGGTGCCTTGTGATGGTCCCCCTTTAATTAACAGCGTCGTCACAGAGAAAACGACTGTTCCTCGTGTTCTTGAAGGAGGCTTTGCTACTGCCAGCCTTGTAATTAAATCTTTCTTGGTAATTTAGTTAATTAGTAGTAACACAGGGAATTGGGAACTGCTTGGAAGAATTGCCGTTTTCATTTTGATGTTATTATTATTGTGATCTGTTTATGTCAAACAGTGGTTAAGGGAAGGGATCGTCACCATGGGGTTGAGGCTTCGAACCCCAGTTGTGCCGCTGATGGTCCAGTCCATCTGTCAGTCCAGGATTTTATTTCCTCCAGGCTAGGATTAGGGATGTAAGCCTAATTAACCTTCTGGCCAGCTGTTAAAATACAGAGCCCACTGGAGATGGGTTTAGGTAGATCTGTAATAAAAAAAAAAAAAAAAAAAACCTCCCTTCACTTTCCCGTCCCGCACGGTGTTTGTCAGCCGCGGTGTCATATATGCTCTCTAACCCAGTTTAACCCCATTCCCTGCAGGGCTGGTGTCGGCGTCGAGACATGTCTGTGCGGTTAGTTTCCGGTCTCGTAGCTCTCACTATGGGCTGCTGGAGGGGGCGGGGTAGACAATTGATGAGCGCTGAGGTGAATGGAGTAGGTGAGCAAGTGACATGAAGGGCTTCTGTGAACAGCTGCCGAGGCGGAAGGGAGTGTGTGCCTGGCAGAGGTGTGTGAACGAGGAATAGGGTGAAAGGCAGCTGAATCGCTCAGGGCGCACTGTGTCCCAGCACTCGCGGTTTGTTTATTGCATCTCCAGAGCATGCCTCCATTTCTAGCCCTTAGAGTGTAGCATCCAACCCCACACACCTGCACAGACTTGAGCAAGGACAGCCCCCCCCATCGCCCGGCACCCGAGCAATGCTTCCCTCCGTGATCGAGACGGTCTCTTAAATGTGAGCCGTGCGGATGGCTGGGATCAGAGAGAGGGGGAGAGGGACGCTGCAGCTATTCTGGGGTTTTATTTAGCAGGGACGATATCACGTGTTGTAACCTTAGCCGCCAAAGAAATGTCCAGAGGGCAGGCCTTCGATATTTAACAGTTTAGGCCCTTTGAGCTGGGACTCGATTTAGGCTGTCTTGCCTAAATTAGCAGTTCTGCCGATTTCCAGCTTTTAATGTCACCTTTTTATTTTCTTTCTTTCCTCATCTCGTCTGATTTAATGGAAGGGACTGGATTTGCTGCAGGGAATAGGCACTATTAAACTAAACCTGGTTAAATATGTAGATTTTATATGATGTATTTATTATTACTGAATCTCTCATAATCAACAAAAAAAAAAATAAGCCTGCTGGCGGCCCGATTTCGACAGATTGCCAAGAGGAAGTGACAGATTCAGTCCACCGTCTTATCTGTGCTGACGACGCTTTGCATATAAATTGTTTCTCACGCTGGATTTGAATTATTTGTCCCTTTTCCGCTTTTTGTTGCAGTGATTAAGAATGTGATCGGCAAACTGCTTGTGTTTTCTCTCGGGCTTCTCGGATGGGCCTAGTTTTTATTGCAGTCCTCTAACCACAGATGCTGCTGTATGTGGGCCAGTGTACCACAATGCAGGGCTGTCTTTCATTTTCACAGTTTTTCTTCCGTTTGTTTGTTGGTTGGTTTGCTTGCTTGTTTGTAGAGAGGCAAGAAACATCCCTTCAGGCCAGCGACAGTTGTGACACCACATGTTTACAGCTTCTGTCGTAATACTGTCGGCTCCTGAGTTTGGCAGACCAGCCGTTGGTGGGCACATCTGGCACGATGACTGGAGTTCTAGGAATGACTTCTCGTAGGGATGACATCATCAGACCGGGCAGTGTTGGGCATGATGCTCTCCCATCTGGATTGTGAGACCTTTACTGCGTTTTCACCTCGAGTGGAAAGGGAGTGGCCGACACAGAGTGGCACACAGATGCACACTAATGCCTCCCTTCACAGTGTGTTAGTCTTCAGAAAGTGTTTTCTCAGAAAGCTCTGTATTGTTGTAATTGGTCGAGGCTGGCATTGTATTGCGCTGCCAATTTACATTAAATTTGATACAGGAGCATTCCACCTCAGTGGCAAATAGCCAGGATATACCCCTCTGCTGTAGAAATATTTTCTGCCTCTACCCTCCTTCATCCCGCAGCGTTATATCTCTGGGTAATAATGTTCTTTTTTGCTGACTGAATCTTAATCTTGACTGAGTAGGCCATGGTTTCTGTACCGGGTCTCGAGTGTGACTGTAGTATCCTGCTGCGCCTTATCTTGCAGTAAGGTGGTTAAATATACCCGAGAGAGAGTTGTGTGGTATTGGCCCACTGTGGGGATCCAGGAACATCCGTCTCTTCTCTTTTACTTCTTGCTTTGAGAATCAGGGAGGGAGGGAGCGAGTCGAGCGAGCAAGGGGAGGGAGGGAGGGAGGGAGGGAGGGAGAGAGGCCTGATGTTTTTGAACAATGCAAACACAATGAATGTTTACTCTGAAAGTGTACTTTGAACCGATGTACAGCAAAACCCTTGACATCTTAATGAGCAGTGAATTATGGGGCAGCGACAGCCCCACAGTTTCCTCAGTTAATAGGAGTTTCCTATTAACCTACCCTTCCTGTACCTAAGCAAGCAGAGCCTGGCTCCAGACTCTCTCTGTTGGGAGCCATTTTGAGAAGAAATGGACAGGCATTTTGAAAGAAAAAAAAAAAAAAAGTGATATTTTTTAAAATGTATAGGTTTGTGTGTGTGTTTATGTATGTATCATATATATATATATATATATATATATCCTTCTTTGTAATGCTGAGTTTCCCATTTTGAGTGTCTCCAAAACCAAAGAAGGAAGTAGTTCTTTGAGCTGGCCAGAGTCACATGAGCAGGAGCAGAAACTGTCCCCTGTAATCGCAGGGGGATGTAACCGCACTCATGGCTCGCTGGCCTCTCAGACTGTCGATACTGATGCTTTGCTCCCTGCCGAAGAGTGTCTCTCTTTAACTAACGAGTGAAGTCTGTAAGTAATGCCTCTTATTGCCGGGGAATGGATCATCGCATCCCTCTGGTCTATACAATGCATAACCGCAGCCAGCAGAACAACAAGAGCATTCACAATGTGCTGGACAGGGTTTCAGTCCACTCGGGGCTTCTACAACCACACAGCGATCTTCCTGTTGACCCTGCCAGTATCCTGGGGTAAGGACTCCGTGCCCATGTCCACAGCGCCAGTCCACAGACATGTTTGAACCCTGCCTCTCTTGAAACTCTCGCTTCTCTCCTGTGACACAGCATTTTCACCCTGGTGGTCAGTGGTGGCTTTCACAATTGCCTGCCTCTGCAAACACATATCTGTGTATCAACTGTGTGCACACCTGTTGTGGATTAATGTAATTGTGTATTAGTTTAGAATTGCCACGTTGTAGCTCCTATCGTGAGTCCATTCATTTGTAGTCACTATCTATCATCCCGCTGTTTGACAATACGGGGCCTACAACCACTGCCCGCACCACCAAACACTACACCCTCTAAAACCCGCTGCGGCTTGTTTTTCTTCTCATTTCTCCTCCTCCCACCTTTTATTGCAGTTTTCTCTTTAAAACACCAGCCTCTGATACCAAGCCCGACTGCAGCCTTATCTTTAGTGCTTTATGAGCTTTCGGCTCTTATCGGAGGAATTCAGATTGCTCTCTCGCTCCGTTTCTCTTTCTGTAACTCAGTGGCCCACGTAACTGTCCCCTCATCCTGTGTTGACGAGAGCGTTGGGTGTATTCGTGAAAGATGAAAGAGTGGAAGTTCCCCTGTAACACCCAGAGCAGAGGAAGGAAGCCGCTCTCTACCAGACCACGGACAAAGCCTTCCAGTCGAACTGGACCTTCCTCTACAGTAGGTGAGGTGGGGATGAGGAGCCAGCCAAGAACCATTAGGTAGAATTTACCTAAACATCTATTCAGAATATTCATATTTATTTTTTACACCCACCTAGAAGGAGGTTGCACTTCTGTTCGCAAACATCCGAGCGCGTGATTTGGCCGCCCACTCTGAACTGTCCAGATGTCTACTGGAGCTGTCGTGTGGGGAAGGAAATTATGTTGGACCGTATCTTGTTTGCCGTCAGACCTCAATGACAGCTCAAGGAAGAATGCTGCCTTTTCCACTTCAGAGATGCAACAGCCTTTGGCTCATCGGGTAAAAGTACACAAGTAATACAAAAGGCTCTGGCTCGAGGGCATTTTATCCTGCCAGATAAATGAATTGCTGGTGTGGGATGTAGCACTGTAGCCTCCATTGCTAGCAGGCTGTCCCTGGTTAATGAAACATCTCTTGTCTTCCACTGAAGACCAGTCCCCGAGTTCCCCACTCTTAGATTCATTCGTAGTCTTTGAATGTTCCCTGTAATAAAGGACTGATGGTCTCTCGGTCCATTCTGATGAGGCGTTAAAGCATGGCCCTCTCCTCTGCTTAGGGTCATTAGGCAGATTAATTCTGGCTCTGGATATGTTAGGGCTGTTTTTTTTTTTTTTATTACTAACAAGCTGAAACTTGGTCGGGCTTCTTTTCAGCTTTGTGTTCACTTTTATTTATATGAGTAACTCTAAACGAGGTTCACACAAACCGCGTAGGAAAACATGTCCACCTTAGCCATGATTTTGACACCTGGAACCGACGTGTGATCATATTACAGAGTATGTTTTGTGTTTTTTTTTTTATCTGGCAGGTATCTACTGTACTTGACGCACAAGCTTCTCTCCTATTGCAAGGCATGTGTGTATATCGGGTTTGTTTGTGTGTTTTTCGGGGGTGAGGTAGGGAGGTGAGTTACTGGCATTAGGTGTGAAGAAGACTAGATCTTTAAAATATTGTGGTAACAGGGCTATAGCTGGTTGCATAAATCTTTGACATGGAGCAACAAATGAGTGTGAGTGCATTTACGCCGATAAATCACAGGCCGGAGTGATCTCTCGGAGCCCTACCCCCCACTTCCCCTGGGAGTGATTTAATATGAATTATACTTGCAGTGCATCCTCAATTACAGTGTAAGGCTTTGCCAGGATGGGAGCTGTAAATCTTTTCATTTTTAACTGTTGTTGCTATTTCTCTTTTTGATCATTAAAGATCCACTTGGATTGGGGGCGGGGTCTTTCTTTCATTTGTTGCAATTCTCTAAGTTGGTGCCTTCCTCTATTGTGCACCTTTCCAGAGCTGAGTTGCTGATGCAAAATTCGGATAAATTAACCCATTGTGTGTGATACCATTGTCTTACTCTTTGTGTGGTTTTTGTGGCCATGTGTATATTTTATGACTAGGTGTGTTTTCATCAATCTAAATTCCAGCCACTGTGCATTTCCCATGGTATCGAAGGACTGTTCATGTTCCAGACTTCCGGAACGTTATCAGTCTCCACCCAGGGTTCTATAAACAGCTTTGTTCTAGAACTGTGTAAGAAATCGTAGAGGTTCTCCTTTATTTAATTGTTTTATTTATTTCCCCAAGGGTTTAGTGTTAACCACCATGCCTCTGTTGCTGTGTTTGATAAGATTTTAGCTGAATAAGTCAATACAAACCCACAGGAAGCACTGGTGTGGCACGGTGATTATGGAGTGAAGTGTGATCTCTCCTCATTGATTTGATGGAGGCTGATCCAGCTGTAGCCTTCGATATCAAATGCATTGCAGAGGCATGGACATTTTAAAAGGAATGAAAGCAGCAATGGGTGGTCTGCTGCCTATTGTTATTACCGCTGATGATGAGAGGCAGGGCAGTGTATCATAGCAGCTCTCCTTTCAAGGCTTGAGAGATGTCTGTTTGCTTTAACTTGCCCTTGCCAGCAAACCACACTGTACCGTCTCTCCTATATTGGTGTCACTCGGGAGCTTGTATTCAGACCGGTGCCGCATCCGGAAGGTCACTTTCCTGCCCTCTGTGCCTTCGGCTTTTGCCACGTGCAGTGACTGTTCTCAACAGCCGTGTCTTGGCTTTCGAGTCGGCCGCTTGCGTCAGTTTGGTGCCATGTGGGGTCAGAATCCAAATCGGATGAAAGTGTGTGAGGTTCCCGAGCCTCCGGGGGGGAGGTGGGTTTCCCAGCAGGCGGGAGTTTTCTGTCACGGATGTGGATGTTAGCCTGTCCTACTTTGCGCTGGCTGGCCGGGAGCAACTCTCAGTTCCTCTTTTGGCAACGGCGATCAAATAGAGAGGGTTGGGGCTAGAGCAGCAGAGAGGAGACCTGATGCAGCTGCGAGAGACTGACCCTTTTAGTTCAGTTTCTTTTAAGCCTGTAAATCTGTCATCTGATTTCTAAACCGGCCGCAAAAACGGAACTGCTGGCGTTCTTCATGCACACAGACCTGACTTCCTCTCAGGCCAGTTTCTGCAGTGACTAACCAATTTCACCGCCCAGCACTGAAATTTTGAATGGCGGTGTCAGAAACGCACCTTTTTACATATCGAGGCCTTGGAAGTTGTGGGCGTCTGGGTGTTTGTGTGTTGTGAGCTCAGACCAGACATTGGGGGGGTCTATGGGCCTTTTGTGAAATACACAGACCATTGCTCTGGCTTGTTCCTCACCTAGCACTCCTATCGGCGGAGGAACGTGCGCTCCCTGTAGCGGACATCGTTGCCGAACGGTGTACCAGCGCAGAAGAACAATAGTTTTGTCCAGTTTGTGGGGAATTCCTTGCTAACATGTAAAGGTTTTTTTTTTCTGCTGTGTTTTTGTGCTGTTTTCCTTCTTCTCTGAAGCAGGTGTAGCTTCTTTAAGCCGCAGTGGTGAAGAATACACGGAAGAAGAATTTTCCGGACATCTGTCTCTCCCCTAGTAGGTGTCACTTTGCAGAAATACCAGTCTCTCAGAGCGAATTTCCCAGTGCCATAACAGGAGAAGTAGGCCTTTTGGCAGTCTTCCCAGTTAATGCGATTGCAGCAGTAGAATAATTAGGTTCCTTACTTCTCGTGAAATAGCTCCCATGTTGCTACTAACAACAGCAGGCCAATTTAACTCCAAATTGTTTACAGGTACATTACAGAATACAGAAGTCAATATATGTTTTTTAATTGCTTCATATGTATTCAGTAATTTCCCAATTTATATCATGGACAACAGGACCCAGCAGCCCTAACGTGTTGGGTCAGCGGTGGAGGATCTAGCGAATCGATCTGGACCGGCTTTGCGTCTAGTCGGGGTCCATTAAAATAAATCCTGGTCGAACCATGAGCATGGAGCCATCCCTGTGTTCTCGGCACTGTTCAGCACAGTAACGAGTCAGAGCGACACGCTGGCTCGTTTGTGTGTGTTGTGCAAATGCTGCGGTCAGGTGGGTGGGTGGTGTGGGGAGTACGGACCAGAGACTTTCACGCCACATAAAGGGAAGCCGTGGGAGTTGATGTGACATGTTTGTTACCATTATAAATCTGTAACGAATGCAGCATCTCTCCCCGCCACCGCCCCCTCCTCACCTCTCCATTCCCCCTCCCACAACCGACACACACACGCAAACATATTCGTTATCTGTTATTGGTTGCCTTGGTGCCAGTGAGTGACAGTGGGAAGGAGTGAATCAGCCAAATGCTGAGAAGAAAAACCCCGTATGAAGATGAACCCTGTTTTATCGTGATTGACCTTTTCACGGTGAGTTTTACTTTGCACTTGGGGACACCTGCTGGACAGATCTTAAAATAATGGTTTCTTCTAATTGAGGTGTGTGTGTGTGTGTGCGTACGTGTACGTGGTTGCTCCAGTCCTTCCTCAACTGGAGAGCTTTGCATCAACATTTCACAAACTCATGGCCTATATTTCTATCCCTCCCTTTTACAAAGCTTGAAAGGTCTGTAAAGGTTTCCAGGTCTATCCAACTGTCTTCCATAGAAGTTTGTGCACAATTGTTGGAGACACGAATACACTACAGCCCAGACAGCTGAAACAATCGGAGAGGAGAGGAGAGCGGGGCGAGGGGGCCTGCTGGGGGGAACCGGCCCTCGGACTGACATAAGATCGCGTCGGAAGGCCCGTGATGGAAGCTGACAGTTGCCTGGGGGTCCACTTCTAAAAATAGTTGGGGAAGCAAATCAATTATCTCCTGCCGATTCTTTTGAAGGGTGAGTTGGAAAGGAAAATCGACATCATGGTGGTGTTTGAACCTGGCTAGATAGAGACGGTTGTAAGAAGTGTGTAAAGAAGACGATAGATATGCATGTGCTTTAGAGGTAGAGGATCGCTATAGAAGGACTGGTATGACTGTGGAGACCTGGAAATGATGAGGACAAGGGAGGGAATTGAAATGCTGTAATTCAAGGGGAGGAAAATAGTGTGTTTTAAAGGGGGGGATCTCTTACCCTGGTGGGCAACCACAGAATAATAAGTTACTAAAGTTAATGTGATTAATTCATTTTGAACAAACAATCCCCTTCACCTCCTTCAAGGGCCAAAATTCCCTTCATTGAATAGTGTTCGGCTCAATTGTTTAAAAAAAACAAACAAAACTTGCTTGTGTTCAGAGCCAAGAAAAGGAAACTAATAACGAATTTTAGGAATTGATGTTCTTAAGTTACACTGCCCATTTTTATCATGAGTTATTCTTATTTGGGTTATATGTCTAGGATATATGAAAATCATGATTTTAATTTCCAGATTTCATATTTCTGTGTTCTGTTTACTCTGTGTCAACCCTGTGTAAGGTGGGAACATCTCTTGACATTGTTTTTAAGACAAATTCCAGGAGACAGAGATTTTTGCCTCTGGCCCCTCATTGGAAGATGTACAGTGATGGGATTGGCTGAAAGCAGCTTGAAGTACCAGTTGTAAATAAGGGGTAACTTATAATTTTATGGTCAGGGCTGAATAAGATTACAGCCATTAGAAGGAAACGTGGGATGAAATGCACTTGTCTGTAACACCTAGGAGTGGCTGTTTTCACTCCTTCTTTTATGCATAATTACAGAGGGATCCTCGGAACAGTTCAGCGGCTGTGTTTCGGTGACAGTTCGCCTGTGTGTGGACGGTTTCACCGTCCTTCAGTCTGTTGATGCTCGCTAAAGGGTGGTGGTGTGTAACCATGTAACGCTCTGCCCAGGTCCACAGACGTCCTTTAAATCTGTTCAGTGTGTTGTTCTCCCGGTACACCGGGCGTTGGACCAGCTACAGGCATCTGCTCTGTGTCTGTGCGAGCGTTTGTGTGCTTCTCCCGTCTCGGTCTTGATACGGATCACCTGCTGCTTGGAAAACGTGCCGCAGACTGGGCCACGCAGTTGTTTTTCACTCGGTCGGATTAATGGGGGTTGTTGTGGTACCTGAATGAGGACGAGACAGTCAGTCCTGCTAGGCACAAGACATGCAGCTTTAACAACATCATCAATAATAAATCATATTTGAGATAATAAATAATAAAAAAACAAGGTTGAGGCCAAAGAGGATTTGAACACCCCCTGGATCATGATAAGAGGCTTTAGTTACCCATTGCTGGCCAGCTTTTCAGGACTGCAGTCTCCAGACATCAGCAGGTGGAGGATACTACCCCCAACTACCACCCCCCACCCCCCCATCCCGGCCTTTGTGTTGGGGTGAAGGGGTTCCCTTTGTTAGGGTTTGTTGGAAAGTGAATGGGCCACACATCTGCCATTCTCCCACTGAGCAGCAACAGTGTGGAGACTGAATAGGCCGACAGCAGATGGGTCTGATGGCGAAGGGACCCATTGGTATTTAAGGGTATGGTTTTTTTTGTTTTTTTTTTGTTTTTTGTGTGTTGTTTTGGGGGGCAGCCTGTTGCTGCTTTGTTGTCGTGGAGCATGTGGTTCCCTTTTTGACTGTAATCTTTCTGGACACACTGAGCACATTCGGAGCTGGCTTTAGACCTCTTTTTTTTTTCTTCTTTTTTTGGGGGGTACGACAATCAATAAACATAGAAAAATAATACTACCATTCCTATTTCCCAACAGGAACACACACTGCACCAGTACGAACTGTGGAGTCAAAACACAAAACAGATTTTTCAGTAGCATTGTGTGGTGTAATCTTGCATATTAATGTACCTGTTTGTAAGCTGCTTCAGGGGTTAGTTATCATGGAACTGTGTATCCAAGGAAGCCAACATACTGAAAGCTTCTAATAATTTTCATAAGTGCAGTTTACCACAATGTCTAATTTAATGAGAAACAGAGATCAGTCACACAAACATCACCAGGAGAGAGATCATCCCCGGCCGAAGGGGATTTACGAAAGCAGCGCCAAACAGGATTTGAAAGAAATATGATTTGCGCTTAAAAATCACTGTCAAGTAATTGAGTTATTACACGGAAACAGAAATCCAAGCTGTTTATTTTTCTGCCCCGTGTTTTGTTTTCCTGTTCTCTCCGGCCTGATCTCGTTCTGCTGAGAATGCGGTAATGATGGATGATAATTAAGACTTTCCTTCAAGTAACCAAAATAAACGCAGGCGGGGGCAGTGTAGCCAGGGCAGGGGATCCTGCGACAGCGTAGCCCGGACATTTTTCCGTGCTGTGGTTGGGTGTTTATTTACAATGTGTTGGCAGCACCATCCCCAGCATTTGCGTCAGGAGAGGCTGGGATGAGCCGAAGGTATTGTTTCTTCCGGGATCCTGTTTCACTGGAGAAGAGGGGCTGTGCAATCCGGGCACACCTCCAAAAACTGCCGGCGAACCTGAGAGAACTCTGCTTACAATCCTCCCTCCGAGTTACAGGCTTGACAGGGAACCAAGCACTGTTTTTCCGATTCTTAGTGGGTCATTTCAGAATTGTACCATTTCTTAAGAAATTATTAATCCACCTTTTTTGTGCCTTATTTTCTTGTAAACACATTACTAATTTACCACTGAATTAAATAAATTGGGGAAGTGACAGACAGGTGGGTGTTTGTTGAGATGAGCACTGAGCTTTTAGTTTTATTTTTCTTTCCCATGAAGTCTGTAATGACAGTGACGCAACAGACCCAAATTTTTACCCCCTACTCAACCGCAGTGCCTGTGAGCTGCAAAGAAAATCTCTGAGGCTGAGGTCTCATTAGCGTGTCACTCGAGTATCTGCTCTTAAAGACGTCACAAAGGAGATGTCCAGGGCACGGGTAATTGGGATAGGACGGCAAGGCCTGCCACCCTGTAAGTAGCCTGACAAGTAGAGGGAGCCACTTCAAATCGGAGTTTATCCAGATTTTAGGCTTCAGAGGAATGACCTTTACAAAACACACACTCTGCTAGGGGATGTTCCCCCTTCCCCACCATAGCAAGATTTGAGTTCAGTGCTTGATTACATCTCTCTGCCGCCCCCATCCCCCTGCTGCTGTCCTCTGTTTTGAATGACTCGGGGGGCCGAGATAATCACTGACTCTTAAACCTAAGTCCATGTCACCAAACAAAACATGATCACTCGCACGGAAAACATCTGGGGGTCTTCATGTGAAGATGGGAAAAGCTGAACACTTTTTCACCGCAGTTACAGCAGTCCCAGTGAGTGACACAAACCAGGGGAAGTTTGTCGTGCTATAAACAACCAGATACAATGAGTACTGTTTTATTAGGTAAAGTATTTTACATTTCAATAAATAAAAACATTCAAAATTTTAATACTTATGATTACATTTTTTTAAATCAATTCCTAAAATCACTTAATTAAAATCTTAAAGTGATTAACATAAACAAAATACAGAACTCAAATAAACGTGCATAAAACAATAAAACAAACTTGTGATTAAAGCAACACTGCAAACCAACAAAAAGGTCAAATACATTGAAAGTAACTGAAAATGCATCAGACAAAGCAAAAAACAAATAAAACCATAAAAACAAAAACTATCTGATGCAATTAAAATTAAAAACCAAACGGCCAATGTATTTGACAAAATAATAGAACAGAACAACCAAAAAAAAACAAGTGCATTTAAAATCAACTCAATCTTTAAAACCAATTAAAATTCATTTTTGTTTTTTAAATCATATTTTAAAAACAATCATTCGTTAAAAGTAGTCAAAAGATCTTGGACTCGGGCTCCAGCAGGGGAAGATGGGTCCCATCACGGGATCCTGAGCTCCCCCAGATGTATTTGCTAGTTCTTGAAGGCTTCCTCCTTGCCCCTCTGATGGACCTCCAGATTTACATAGATTGGGTCCAGCTCCTGCTTATTGAATAAACAGATGTTCCGTCCCTCCCACAGGGCCTGTTTCACTGCGCAGACAACACGCCACCAGCACCTCAGGGTTGTGGATGTAATACCCCTGGCTGGTCCATAGAGGATCTGTTAATCGGTCGCCCGCACAGGAACTGCAAACCTGTGGAGGAACGGAGAAAACGGGAGCCAGACCCTGCAGGCGGAGGGGCAATCCCCTAAAGATATGAGCCTCCGTCTCCTTCCCCAGGCAACCCTTGTAGGGGCAGATGTCATAAGGGGCTAGGCCCCTTCTGTGCATGAACACTCGGGTGGGGAGACACCGACTCACAGCCATCCAGGAGACATCTTTCTGTGTGTTTGTGAGGCAAAAATCGTGAGGGAAATCTTCTGTCCGGCTGGTCTCCTGTGTAGATCTCATCTGGCTACAGATGGTCTTATAATCCCAGGAGGCCAGCACGACTTTATGGAGGCCTACTTCGAGCGCAAAGGCTCGGAGCACCCTGTAGAACGGCGGGGGATCCCACGAGTACGGCCTGGTGTTATCCATGGCGCAGAGGCCGAATGGTCTCAGGCTGCCGGCAAAATAAAAGCGGTTCATAAAACTCACTTTCTTGCCAGCAGCCTGGATGTTCTTGACCACATATGCCAGCCCCTGCGCCTTTATAAGCCGCACAACGTCCGGGACCCCCCTGCCTCCATCCAGGGTACCCTTCACCATCTGCACTCTTTTCAGCCTCTCCATTTTGCTCCCCCAGACAAACCGAAATATAATTCTGGTCACTAGTTTTGCGATGACCTTGTCTGGTGGGAAGATCATACCTACGTAGAGAAGTATCGGGAAGAGAATGGCCTTTACGACCAGCACCTTACCAGCCATCGTCAAGGTCCTTGTGCTCCAGCCGTGGATCTTCCTTTGGACCTTGGATAAGGCCTCCTCCAAGCTCCGGGTGCCCGTGTTGGTCCCGTTGATCATGATCCCCAGAACCTTGATGGACGGCTTCACAGGGAACACGGTCGGCGGAAAGGTAGACCTCGCTCTTGGCCTTATTGACAGCGGCCCCCGTCGCCCTGCAGAAGCCGTCCAGCAGTTCCTCAACCCTGGCCACGGACAGCACGTCCGTGCAGACCACGGCCACGTCGTCCATATAGGCCAGGGCTTTCAGCTGCTCTCCGCCGGAACCCGGGAGATGGAAACCTGTCACCTGGACGTCCCGGCGGATCGCCTGCATGAACGGCTCCAAACAGAGGACGTACAGCAGGGCCGACTGGGGGCAACCCTGTCGGACCCCCGACCTGACCGGAAATGGTTCGGTCATGTGGCGGTTCACGAGGACCCTGCTGCTTAGGCCGCTGTAGATGATCTTCACCCACTTCCTCAGGCCAAGAGCGAGACCCATCCTCTTCATGACGAGCTGCAGGTATTCGTGGCCCACTCTGTCGAAGGCTTTCTCCTGGTCCAGACTGATTAGGACCAGGGGAAGCCCTCTCTCGTTCGAGTAGGCCACGACATCCCTGAGCAGCATGGCGTTGTCGGCTGCCGATCTCCCGCGGGCACCGCAGACCTGGTCGGGACCCACGACTTGAGGGAGTGGCCGCTGCAGTCGGAGCGTCAGTGCTTTGGCCAGTATCTTGTAGTCGTTGTACAGGAGGCTGACCGGCCGCCAGTTCCTCAGATCCTTTGGGTCTCCCTTCATAGAAGGGGCTAGTCTACTCTCTCTGTACATCGACCCCAAGACCTGAGCCAGATCTTCCTTAAGCACCTCCCAAAAGATCTTATAGAATTCAGCAGGGATCCCATCGGGACCCGGTGTCCTTCCAGAGTTAAGACTCTTTATCACCTGGGAGAGTTCAGTGGTGGTGATCTCTGGATCCTCCTCCGCCTCCTCGTCCCCCTTGTTGCGGGACTTCAACGGGGACAGAAAGTGATGGATCAGATTTTGATCCACCACCTTCTGATCGTACAACTGCCTGTAGAAGTCCCGCACCACTGTCTCAACAGCCTCTCTCCCCTCCACCTCCTGCCCCGAGGAGTCGATCATGGAGGACATTGCAGGCCGCCTCTCCTTCGTTTTCTTGAAGAAGAAGCGGCTGCACTTCTCATCGTCCTCCATGATGCGGACCCTGGAAAGGACCTTGATCTTTTCTTGCTCCTCCCGATAGAGGGCGGAGAGACTCAGTTTGACCCGGGCCACCTCCTCAGCTAGGTCGAAGCCTCTGAGCTGTAAAAGACTCAGGCGCTGGAGGCGGGCGTTTAGATGGGAATATCTCGCCCGCCTCTCGCGAGCTTTCCGTTTCCCCAGCTGAATGAAGTAGCCCTTGGTCCTTTTCTTCACCATCTCCCACCACTCTATGGGAGAATCAAAAAGGTCCCTCAGGGTCCTCCACTCCTCGAGCCGTCTGCTAAAGGTCTTGATAACACGAGGGTCATCGAGCAGAGAGGTGTTGAGCTTCCAGACCCCAGGCCCCGACTCCCATGTGCTCGGGATGAGCACCTCTGTTGTCAGGAGCCTGTGGTCTGAAAAGAAGACTGCCTCCGAAGACATGGCGGTCCTCTCCAGTGGCTTACTGAGGAGGACGAGATCTACCCTGGAGAAGGAGGAGCCAGAAGAACTCACCCAGGTGAACAAGGGGACCAGGTCCCGACCTGCGTCGCAGAGTTCAAAGTCCTCCACGAACGCAGCAAGGTCCCTGCTGGATCTATCGTTATGGGGCTTACTCCGGTCTACATCCCTCAGAGCACAATTGAAATCGCCTGAAATGATAACTGGTAAGGTGCCGATCAGGAGCGGGCGTAGCTGAGGGAGAAAGAGGACTCTCTCTCTCTGGCTGGTGGGGGCATAGACATTGACCAGCCTCAATACAGCCCCCTTGTATTTAAAGTCGAGGCTGGCCAACCTGCCCGCCTCTATCACCCTACATTTTCTTACAGATATAAATGGGTTCTTCAGGAGTACGGCAATCCCGTCCGCTCGGGACACATTGGACCCCGACCAGAAAGATTCGCCTAGGGTCCAAGTGTCCCGGAGATCTTTATATTCTTTTTGGAACGGGATGCCGCACTCCTGCAAACAGATAATGTCTGCTTTCATACCAGCCAGAGAGTTTAAAACATCGGCCCTCTTTTTCACCCCTGCAGTGCTCCTCACATTTATAGATATAATAACTAAAGCCATAATGGCAGTGAGGGGAATTACCCGCTCCGTAACAATCAAACCCTCCTCTTCCCCAGTTCTCTCTTCTCCCTCACCTAGCTTAGCGCTCGCACCCATCATTTCAACCATTTGCCTCACCGCTTGATCCTCTAGGAAGACTATGGGGGGGGCTCGGCTCACGCCACCCGGTAAGGCTGGCGAAACTCCACTGGGCTCAGGGCCCGTGGTGCTGGAGGTTCTCCCTGGTTCCCTTGCAGCCGAGGCCCGACGAGCAAGTGGCAGAGCAGAGGCCTTGTATGTAACTGAGGAGAGGACTGTGTAGACCCCGCTAGATGTCTTTTTAACTAATGGTGGGGGAGGGGGTGGTCTCTCCCTTCCCGGCTGTCTGCTGCCGCAGGCCTCTCTCCTAGCGCCAGTGACTCCGCTATTGCGGCCCTGAGGTCTTCTTGGCAGGAGACACTGGCGCTAACTCTCCTCTCCTGAGGACCTGCGGCTCTCGCACTACTGCCGGGAGGGCATACCTGTCCCCTCCCCTGAGAGAGTCTAGGGTGTGGGGCAGGAGGGATGTTACTATTATGGGGCCTGTCCTCCACCAGGCTGCCCACTGGGGGGAGTGGAGAAGGCCCACAACTCTGTTTCCTCTCTACCCCTTTCTTGGGGTATCTCCTTTGGAGGAGCCTCCACTTGAATTTCTCTCTCTCCACTACCCCAGATGCAATGAGTAATGCAGACTTTACGGTCATCTCATTACCTGGTGTACTAGTCGGCCTCCTAATCGGACGACTGCGTTCGCGTGGGACTGAGGTTCCTGGCATGATTCAGCCTGCGGTTTGCTCTTCGTGTCGAAGGAACCTGGTGGATGATGGGTAAAGACTTGGATACTGTGACCTTTTACCTCTCTGACCGTTTTGAGTCCCTGGTTTGTGGTTCTGTCTCAGTCCTTACAGCTGTGTTGACATAAGACATTAATGCAGAATGAGAGAGAAAGGGGGAAAAGAAAGTAAAGTCCATCTGCATCACCAAATAACACCAATAACAATGCTGATGCATCATGGGTAGTTTTTCTTACATCCTGAGTTTGGATTACAGATTAGGCTGTTATGATTTCATATTTTGTTTTTTTAATACAGGCCACTGCACAGCAAAGAATAGAGAACAGCTTATCCAACAAGGATATTAAAATGCTTTTCATTCACATTTTAAGATAAATGTATGATTTCATAAAATAGCCTTGGAGTACTGGAGGTCTAATCAGATTACTACACGGCACAAAGCCATCAGATTTGTCCTGACACCACCTATAAATGCACATGCCAAAACTGAAGGGGAAGTTCCCTTCCCACAATGCACTCCTCACCCGTTGATATGTTGTGCTTTTAGCTTCCTTGACTTCTCATGAACAGTCAAACAGGTTAATTTGATTTGTGTTTTTGATTCCTTATTTGTCTGTGGGGAAGTACTTGCATTTCCTCATGCCACTGTTGCTCTCCTATACCATTGGGTTTTTTTTTTATTGGGGGAGGTTGGGGTTTTCAACAGCAATTAAGATGTATCAAACCATAGTCTTACGGTACCATCCTTGCTTCCTTATGAAAACCTTTGAACAGTATTGCAGGTATTTCTTTGGCCCCCCTGGTGTGTTTGGACAGGTTTCTACATGCTGCGAGGATGTTTGCCTCCACAGAATTGGCTTTTCATCTCAAACTCTCTTGCCCTCGGTGCGTTTGTTATTCTAAAACATCAGCCACCGTGTTTTCTTTCCCCTTCATCGTAATTCAGATTTTTATATATATTTTACATTCCAATAAGTCTTCCACTGCCACTCAAAAAAATAAAAATAATCCCTGTTGATTGTTTAAATATGGTCTGTGTGGACCGTGTAATGGTGGCGCTCTTGGATCGTGTGTAGACAGGCTCCTGTAGGCTTTCTTTTCTGTGAATTAAACAACAAGCCACTTAGCTCCGGCGTACGTTTCCACCCTCAAATCCAAACCCTGTCAACCCCCCGAAACGACGAAAAAAAAAAAGCAACAGCAACAAGAACGTACATGTACTAGAGCACACCTCTTGTGCTCGTAACTGCTGTGCGTGTCTCTGGTGTGTTGAATTGTTTGTCAGCCCCTGGTGTGCGTCGTGGTGTCTGGTTTCCTGGCACCAGGACAGCGGCCTGGCCCTGCGGCAGGAGAGCTGACACCCAGCACACTGGAGCACCAAAGCCTCAGCTCTCTGGGTGACTGCTTTGACCTAGTTATCGTAAAATATATAGTACTATTTGATATATAATTTCAATGGTTTAGTTTTTTAAATTAAAACTACATCATGCACCAATAAATCAGCCTAGCAGAAAATACTACTAATAAAAAAAAACGACTTCTACTAATAATAATACCGGCATGATGCTTGTGGTGTTGTACTTTCCATTGAATGATGCTGATGGGATCAGCGTTTATTAATAAAAGTTATTGGAGCCCTTTTTCCTTCTGCAATTCAATTACTGTATATACATATACACACACATACACACATAGGATATTTAAATAAATTAAGTGAACTGCTTCCTGTGGTAGAGAGGCAGGCAGGAGTAGAATGAGCAATCGAACACAATCTAATGAACCTGGATGTACGCACTGGGACTTGATTGCAGATTGTGATATGCATTGTCCGTTCAGTTTGTGCATAGAGGGATCTGTGTCACGTTGAAGGCAGGCACCACAAGGAGCTAGGTTTTGGTTGGTATTTGTGTCTTTTGGGAATTCAGAGCTGTAAATAATAACTCCCTTCCATTCACCATATCCTTGGGGTTTTTGTGCGCTCGTTTCCCAGACCCTGTCTATTTACAAGCCCAGTGCTGTGAACATCCCCCCCCCCCCCCACAGGGCTGCTATATATACAGTTTTCCCCAGTGAGCTGTGATTGCACTGTGGGCAGTTTGGCTTGTGTTTGTGTTAGTACTGAGCAGGAGGAAGTCCCTTCGCTGGGTTGGCAGGCAGGGCCAAGAGGCCAGGTTACTGTGGACTGGAAATAATGCTGTTTCACAGTGTATATTCCATTGATTTCATCAGGCCTCTTCGCTCACATCATTAATCTTATTAGGGCATGATGCCCTCCATGCCGTGTACAGGGCAGAATAAAATGGGCATGCTGCTACCGTAACTGGATTCCAAGCAGGGATTTGAAGCGATTACAGACAAGAACAGGGTCTTTATAACTGCCCGAGCAGCCGTAATTTAACGGCCGAGAACGAACATAACCTGCAAAGCAACCCTGTTTCCCTTCCCAAGGAGAATTTTAATGTTTTTACGTCTTGTTTCCATATCATGTTCTTTTAAATTTTTGTGCCGATGCAGTAATGTCCCCATGTCGTGCGTGTGGATGTGATAGCAGTAGGCAATGCGGGAGAGGTGTATTTCCATTTTCTGTTGATTTCTGTGGTGTTGTTGGACGGGAGATGTGTTGTCATTGCAATGCTCTCCTCCCGAGAGGCATTGGGCTCCGTTGATGAGCATTGTGCAATAATATTTGTATTATGATTATTATCCTGAATTTGCAGTAGTTGGTGTAATTTAGTAATTTCAAATGTAAAACATGATACAAGAGGATGTTGATTTAATACCTCATTTATTTTTCCTCAAGAATTAAATCATGTCTGTCTTGTCACAGAGGTACATTCATGGCACCAAGCCTTCCTTGGCAATGGTCCTAATGATGGTAATTATCCTGGCTGGACTTGCTGTGAACTCAGTGCACTGTGGAGCTCGTTGGGTTATTGGCGCTTAGGACGTGTGTTCAATCAGCCCTTCTCTGGTACTGATCGGATGACACACGGTTCCTGTCGCACGCTGTGGTGAACTGACCTAGATCTTTATCTTTGTTTTTGTTTTTCTTCATGCCCTCAATCTTTCTCAATCCTGGTCTGTCTTGTGTGTCCCTGCCAGTCTTGGCAAGGCTTTTCTTGGTCCAAGAGGCTGATGTGACCTCGCTTAGAGAGAGAGAGAGAGAGAGAGTCTTGTTAGAGGGTACTTGTGGCTGGCAGACCGGGCACCTGATTTTGACTTCATGTCAGCAAGTCTTTCTCAATTAAAGGGGAAATTGTTTGATACTGCGTGACAGCTGCTGCTTGTACTGGAGTTGCAGTTGCTCAGGAAACTGTGAAAGCTGAAGAGAGCTGCTGCAGAGACCGTATAATTCAGGGGACTGGGAAGGCATCTTTCAGGTGGATGACAAACTCCAGACGTCCAGGCTGTCAGATGTACACTGTTTTTCTGTCGTGTGTGCGGTAGCGTTTGTATTCAATCGCTGTCTGATACTTCACCTTAGGACTGTATAATGTCTTGCTGCTGTTAATTCTTGGGTGTTGGTCTCCTTGGTTAGTCAAATAACTCAAAATAACAAATAAAGTAATGGGTAAAATTAGTAAACTCGTTAAACCCAGCCCCTGTGGGTAGACACTGAGGACAGGATGAAAATAGTGTACCTCCTTCGCACTCATGAATATGCTAGGTTTTAACCTCAAGAACTCAGTTGACCTGATTTGTGGGTGACTGTAAACTTCTATTCATTTTAAAACCTCTACATATACGCAAATCGGAAGCAATGTTGGTTATCTCTGATCTTAACTTTTATTCGGCCTAACAATAATATCTCTGAAGCCTACAGGAATGCTAGTTCTTAGATGAAATCTTTGGCGTGGGATGCAAGAGCTTCTGGGTAATGGAAAACAAAATTAACACATTCTAATGGAGTTTTCAGATTGCCTTAAGTAGAAATCTTTAAATTTTGCGGGGTGATAGTGAAGCATTATAGTGAAAAATATGTAATTTGTGGAGTCCTGACACTACAGCCACGCAAACAGAGTTTGAATCATCCCATTTCTCGTCCAGGACCGCGCTGGTTTGGAAATGCACGCTGCAGTCAGCGCTGTGGAAGCCCCAGGGATCATCTTGCGCGGTCAGAGCTCGGCACAGAGGCTGGGAGGAGGTTGTGGACTGAAGCTCTCCCACTCCCTGGGATCAATGCAGGGATGTTTCCCTGTATGAATTAAAGGAAGAACAATGGTGGGGGGTGGGGTCGTGAGATGGGGCGCGATGGGCACGGCCTCCTTTTCTGTGCAGTTGGTGGTGCCAGTGAGCGAATTTGGCCTGTGCTTGCGTCAGCAGGGTGTGGTTCTGCACAGCAGCCGAGTCTGGTCCAGGTGTGAGGAGCCGCAGACTCTTCCCCCCGATTGTACCGCTTCCACACATCGGACAACTACGCCCTATTTACTCTACATCAGGCAGCGAGCATAGGTCCGTGTTGTCTACAGTGGTTCACAGTTGCTATTATGGGCCTCTGTGGGGCTTTGCTGCAGTATCAGATGTGGATTCCCTGACAGGAATATTTACAAACCTGGAGTTCGGAAAGTGAAACCGATTTCTCCCCATGCGAATCGTCCAGAAAGTGCAGACCTGTGTTCGGACCGGTCTGTCTGGACTGGTAGTTTGAGCGATGTGGTTGCTAGTGTTACACACTACTGGGTATCGCTGGGTTTCCAGTCAAAGGCAAAGAAGGATTAACCCGTTTTCTGCTGGAGACAACTTCTTGGTTTGGGTCAGAAGCATTTAAGGCGGGAGTGTAAACCTTATGTATTTATAGTGTTGCTTTTGTGAATCTAAAAGGGGCTGCGTAATAAAATAAACATTGCTTTTGATTTCCTGTTGGCGAAAGCTGAAGAAGCCAGTTCCTGCATCCAGCCGTGCAGGGACAGTTAGGGGTAAACTATCAGTAAGGTGTGGAGCCGGTGTGTCCATGCCCCCCCCACTGCGATCTCTCTGGAATCCTGGGGCCGGGGGTCCTGGAGCAGAATGTGCCCCCCATCCCCCCGGCTCTCCTGCAGTGAGAATTGCAGAGCCGCACAAAGCTGCCGTATCGCTTTGCACGGCCCAAGCGACGCATTCTTTCCACAGCCAGTCATACATAGCACAGTGGGCCAATGCGGTCTGTGTGGGTTCCTGTGTTTTCGGCCCTGTCGCTCAGGCCCGCTTCAACCTGCCAAAGTGTAGATCCCTCTGTGGTGATTTCACGAGCTGATGGTTGTGCTTTCTTTCATGTTCATAGCTCAGGACAGAGGCTGTGTACTTTCGGTCCATTTTAAACTATCGTCTATGGCTGAAAGAAACCTGAGCTGCTTTTCTTTTGTGGGCTTGTTTTATTCAGAGTTGGCAGTCTGACATTTGAACAATCTCCCTTTCAGAAATACTGCAATTATTTGTGTTTTATATGCACCGTTAAGTGTAGTTTTTGTCAGGATGTTTGGTTAGCTCTTTTTTTTGAGAGGCTTGGGGAGATTTTGATGGTGCAAAGATGAGGCTTGCGTTGCAAGAACAAGGGTTTCACAGGTTCCCCACTTTCACAGGAATGTGTGTTTTGTTTTCCTTCTCTTGTTTGACAGTTAGACTCATTGCACAACCTGTCCAACGCTCGTGGTATTTTTAGCAGAATGCAGTCTGTTCAGTTATCCAAAGTCTGCAGTTCCCTGGTGCTGAGAGCAGACAGGTGCCACGAAGCTGTCATACCGCCGTCTGACTGTGGTTCACAGGGCAGAGCTTTGCCCAATGTTGCCAGTAACTTTTTCACATGTCCATGTTCGTGTTGCATGATGGTGTTTCGAAAGCAGTCCTTTCTCTCGTTTTTGCCTGTAGGAGTTGTGGTCTGATAACCACAGTGCTGCTGCTGCCCTCTCGTGGCTGTCAGTGGGAAGTGGACTGATTATGGATTATTATAGCAATGTAACTTAAATTTATAATCACATCTATGATTACTACATAAACGATTTAAAGTTTCTTTATGGGCACTGATTTTCACGAAACCTGATGCACTGTTGAAATGTGGTGTGTCAGTGACGAGATTCACACAGTTGGAGAATATTCTATTCAGATGACTCCTTACAGCAGCCAAGGAGGGTATATTGCAGGTGTAATCCTGAACAAAACAACTCAACCGATTCTGTCCATATGAAGGATACCACGCAGGCCTGTTTTACATTTCATTCACAGTACGAATCATTTACAGCTGGTTCGAAATTGAAAGGTAGACTCCATGTGAACGACCTCCAAGAGATGCTAACTCGCTGAGAATAAACACGAGTTCTGCTTGTGAGCAACTGTGAGCGGGGCTCGGTGCAGTCCCTGGTGGCGCTTGCGGGGCCAGGCTGTGTGCATACAGATGCATCGGGTCCTGTGGCATCATCGCTGCATTCTTATCTCTTAATCATGCCTTCATGCCAGCACGGTGACACAGCAGACGCTGAACAAAAGGGCATTCACGCACAAAATGCGGAAATCTTCCTGGAGAAATGCACCCCCTACCCCTGTAGGGATAAAACCCTGTAGACAAATAAACAAATACATAAATAATGCCCAACAGCTGGAGGCCGGCGGCTCAGCGTTCCGAGCGTGTGCTCGGCCCAGTCCACCCCTTGTCAGGCCTGCTTTCTCAAGCCCCCTCATTGATAAATATTTGCTAATATCCACATGGATTCCTGAATACTTTTTAACTAGGGGGCTAGTGCAATTTAATTTTTTTCCCAATATCAATGGATATGCTTTTCCCATATCGGTCAATTCATGATTGAAACGCAGTGCTGTGTGTGTGCGCACGCGTGTTCGTGTGCACACCTGCCTCCGCCCGTTTTCAGTCTGTTAAGGTATGAAGTGTGTTGCCCTGCTGTCAGTGTCCGGTTCATGCGTGCTATTAATAGTGTGCCAGTCCTCCCCTGGGCCTGTACTACTAGGGGCATAGAGCTACACACAGGAAGCGAAGGGCAAACTCCACCCATCAGCCGTAAAACCTTCAACAATTGTCCATTGGGGGGAGGAATGGAAAAGAAGTCGCATGTAGAAAGGAGTAGTGGAGTGACGGTCTTTCTTGTTGGGTTGTAATTAGGGATGGCTCGATACCACTTTTTCTTTTCCGATCCGATACTGATACCTCAACCTTTACTATCTGCCGATACCGATCCGATATTTCTGTTTACTACTAAGCTGTTAATATGCCATATGTATGGATACAATGTGAAACAAATGATCTATTTCCTTAAAGGAAAAAAATACAAAGCCCACATCAACATGACTTATGCAATAATGCTGCTTGCTTTTATTTAGTGAAACTCTTTTAAATGAAAAAATAAATACTTAAGCAGCATTTAAAAATTCAAAATGAATACTGAAATATCACTGAAAGTACAACTGTGCAAAATTCAAATTGCAACATTTAGTTAACACAATATATCTATAATTCTAGTGTCATACACTGGATTAAAATATGACAATATAAATAACTCAAAAAGAGAGAGAGAGAGAGATTTAAGTTATGTACTACTACTGAGGTTTGAGCTACATTTGAAAAGTTTTTTTTTTTTTTACTGGAAATGCTAATATATATAAAAATAAATAAATAAATAAATAAATTTCCAGTAAAAAAATAAACAAACACTTTTCAATGTAGAATGTAACTCAACATTAACGTAAATAGCATATCCAGTGTTAGTCCTAAGTCATACATTTAAGTTTTCACTTAAAGATCTTCAATTTGTTTTAATTTTATTTTTCATTCAATAGCCTAATAGTTTAGCAATGTGAGCTGCACCGAAAATGCCTTATACAATCTACTTAACTAAACGATTTACTTTTCCCCATTTCCAAAACACACTCAACACACAGACACCGCTCTGCATTCAGAAACGCACCTGTGCGCTCGATTCCAGTCAATACAAAATAAATGGCAATAGCTGGCTGTGTGTATGTAGCTTAATAATATTAATTTGTTTGTTGCTCCTCTTCCCTTTTCTGTCAAACAAAGGGTGTTTGGTTATTAGGTGGGTTAACATACCAACTGTAGATTTGTGGTAGTTTAATTGCACTGCACATATTATACACTTAATCTCTGTGAGGAAGCCATTGGTTCGTGTTCTTGTAGCGCAGATTTCCACAGATATGCGCAGATCTGCAGAATTCCACTGATTGTGCTTATATGGAATTTGTCGATGCAACTATTATAATCCTAGAACACTTTGATCTAGGTCATTAAAAAAATCTGTAATTAAGACTATGAAATGTCATTTTAATTATTTTTCCACATCCTTAACCTGCAGGAACCTTGCTCTAATGTGACTGTTATGCCCTCTATGCCCTCTATGTGACTGAGGTTTCCTGAAGTCGCTATTATTTAACATGATTATTTTATTCCAGGCACCACTGTGTGGCTCCAGCGCAGTGCAGCTCTGTGGAGGACACGCGTGCGCAGTTCGCACTGCGCTTTAGCCACACGGCGGTGCCTGGAATAAAATAATCATGTTAAATAATAGCGACAGTTCTGGGTGGTGAAATACACTTTTTATGACTACAAGCTGATCGTTCTTTTGGAAAAATAGGGTGATGGGTCCAATCGAATGTGCGTAAAATGTAATTTTTTAAAATGTTTTTTGTGACTTTTCTGATTTTGCCATTGACTCTCAGGAAAGCAGCTCCACAGTTAGGATCCTGGTGACGTCACGGCATATTTCTCAGTCTCTGATTTCTGGTACATAGAATGAGCTGGACATGAAAAACTCACTGCACATAATGTTTCTACTTTTAGAATAACCTGAGAAAATATGGATTTTCATTGGAGTTCCCCTTTAAGGCGAAGTTTCAGGCTAGATTTGTCGGTGGATCGTATCGGATTACAACATCTATTATTTCAGATATCCGATCCAGTGTTTTTGCCCTGTATCGGACCGATAAGGATTATTGGATCGGCGCATCTCTAGTTGTAATGTGCATGTTTCTATCACACGTGTTTTATTAATCATGTTGGGCCAGTGCACAAACCAGGCTGATGGAGGAGAGCATGTTGGGAGGGTCTTATTCTGAGGTGCAATACGCAGGGTGTATGTTACAGTTCCCCTCTCTTTTGTCTGCCACTCGTTAATCCGCCAAATCTGCAATACCGCCAAAAATCCCCAAAAACGGAATTCATCCCCATTATAAAACTTATCTGAAATCGGACAATTTGCGAATCGCCATCCGCCAAAGAGTTTTGGATCTCAGTACTTCTATTTAGTACTCGTTAGTCTGCAAAACAATAAGTCTTGCAATGTGAAATGAAAATGTAGACTCTTGATTACGATAAAATCTCTGAACTACAGTGTGTGCTATAAACCAAAAGGGAACACCCCGAACTGAAAACCGATAGAAATCAATTTGCAACAAACACTGAAGTGAAATATTAATCTTCGACTGGAAAGATGATAAACCCCCATAGGCAACACCAACTACCGAATCGGCAGTTTACACCCCCCCGGTTCTGATGATATGCTGTACACAAACGGCAATGGTAGCCCACTTGTGTATTTTTCCCCACCTCATTAAGATAAGAAGATAAGGTAGATATACTTCAACTGAATGTAGTTTCATGCAGTATTATTTGAGGGGGACAAGTCAAGACTGCTAAAGAGTTTTTTTTTTTTTTGTGTGTTCTCCCTCCCATGCCTTTATCTCCCCTTCTTAACAAACTACCTATTAACTCAATTAAAATAATGAGAACAATACAAATCAGGTGACAGACATTACATGCAAGCATAAGGCATGTCTGATCCACCAAATTTGTTAATCTGACACATTTTCAGAACAGTAAATGTGGCGGATAATCGATGCTGGACCTGTACTAGATAACACTATGTAACACAATTTTTTATTTATGTATTTACAGTATAATTGTAAATCTCCAAAAACTGCTCACTTCTAAATTTTTAGTAGTAGTTTTTGTATAACACATTCGCCTGTTTTCTCATTAAATTTCAAAATATCACTGGGGAATAATAGCCATTTTCTATACTTTTGAGGTGTAAGCAATTAGGAAATAACACTTACTACCCAGGAACAAAAACATTTGTTAGTGTAATCCGACAATAAGAGTCTTGTGGACGCCGCCAGCGGGTGGCAGTGTTGCCCTAGACATGACCCCGTAGCCGGTGGCAGGCAGGGTGATCTGCAGTACTGTGTTCTGTCCGCTGTGTGGCGGCAGATGTCCGTTTGTGTTGTCTTTGTGCCGACTGCATCAAAACTGTGGCCTGTCTTAATCGAGAACAACCAGGCGGTAAACCACTGCCACAAATAGAGAAGCCAGGATGTAGTTATAATGGTACTAATGATTGTAATTTTTTTAACCCCCCCTTTCCTCTGTCTCCCTCTCCTTTTCTCTCTCAGATGCTGCAGGACTGTCCGAAGGCCCGGAGGGAGGTGGAGCTGCACTGGCGCGCCTCGCCCTGTAGCCACATCGTGCGCATCGTGGAGGTGTACGAGAACCTGTACCAAGGCAGGAAGTGCCTGCTGATCGTCATGGAGTGGTAGGTGCCGCCCGGGACGTGATGTGTTACGTGTGGTGCTGTGGTCCCCCCTTCCACCAACCGGCACCGCGGCGAGGCCGAATCTCGCGAGTCGCATCCTCACTAGATCCACTTTGTTATTGGTAGAGGTAGTGCATCATCATCATCATCATCATCATCATCATCATCTCAAAAGGTGGGGCAGAGTCGAGGAGACACAGACAGACGCAGCCACTTCAAAACGCTACTATTGTTGGTAACTTTTGAAGCGGTGGTAAAATGACTAACATGCTGAGATTTTTTTTGCCTGAACTGAGTTAAAATCTCTCGCTCGTTAGGCCGCAATGACCTTTTTTTTTTTTTTTTTTTTCCAGTGCATTCCCCCCCTTCTTCGAGTTTTCACAGTTAACCTAGTTTAGTCTGAGCTCAGAATCACTGCTTATTAGTTCTGTCTGTGCCGTTCAAGATGGACGATTTCCTGCTGCAGGATCTCAAGGGTCAAAGGTCAGGGGAATACAGCCCCATCCCAGCAGTCCGTAATTCCCAGTATTGCCTCTTTCTGAACCAAAAGGGCATCCAAAGGCCTGCTGCTTTCCAGGAGACTTTTTCATTTAAATTTGTGTGTGTTGGCTTACTGTAGATGGTGTTGCAGTTGTGAATGAAATCTTCTTAAAATCATATTACTCATTGAAACCAAATCGCTAACATGCATGCTTTATTACATATAACAGGGTTCCTGCATGTTTTCTGTTAATCAGCAGAAGAATGTCTTTCTTCTCTTAAGAATTCGAGCACCACCCTTAGTGTTTTCTTTGAAAGGAGGAAAACCACAATCGCTGAGGAAATGGAGACCTTTTCCTTCCCAGCAATGAAAGTTACTGTTTCCAGACGTTTTAGACACGAGGACGCCCCCCGATTTCTCATGTAGTTTCGGCTGGCACCCCTTGACTTTTGATCTGATTTTGCAGACTTGGTACAGTCATTCTCGCCCAATTTCGCTGGAATCAAATACTGGATCTTGCGGCCATTTTTCATCTAACACGACAACAAAAACTCAAGGAAATGGAGTAAAAATACCTTGAAATGTTTGTTTTTGTTTGTATTACTAGCTCGTGATCTTTTGTTCTTCTAGTTAGACAACAGGAAGCCTATTATCAGGACTTTCAAAATGTACTTGCTTTTTCTTTGGAAACGTAACTTAAAATGGGTCTGCTGTTTGTTAATCTGGAAAGGGAGTGCTTTACGTGGGTCTCAACATGCAGGGGGATTAGATTATACAAGGAATGTTTTCTAAACTCACCCGGACCATTAATGACCGCTGAGAAACATTTTTAAACAGCCACAAGCGTCGGCCTCTCACAAGCTCGTCCTAGAGTGTCGAGGTCCTGATTCAAAAGCGGTTTTCCTTATACTTCCAGCTTTGAGATGCCACGTTCATCCTCTTGGATTCACTGGCCTGTGAAATCTTTTTCGGTGTCGGGTAGGACAATCGGCACATTCTCACAATTAGTTTTTTACCATTCAAGTGGGGAAAAAGACGTTTTGGTCAAGCTACTTGCTGCTAAAGAGTGGGACCCATTCGGCCAGGGGGCCCGGCGATTTAAATTCACCCACGCCCCGAAACTTGCACAGTTTCATTCCCCCTCGTGACACTGCGGTCAAAGACAGGTGGGTGTCAAACCACAGGCCCAAACCTCGGACCGCAGGGCTTCAGGACCAAAACTGCGTCTGGCAGGCGTCCCGTGTTGTGAGTGCGTAGCCACGCCTTGATCCAGATCTGTCAAATATATATTTATATAGGAAGGAGGCTTGCCATATATCTGTATATGTATATGTTAATGTATAGATATATATGGCAAACCTCCTTCCTTTTCTCAGTCGAGCTTGACTTGCAGAGATGCTCTGGGGTTCGTGGTGATTGGCATTGGGCCAGAGTCACCACCACGCTTCCCGCCCCTGCCTCTGTGGCCACCCACTGTCAACTGTAAAAATCAAACAAACAACAGAGCTCTCTGCCGAGATAAACCGAGCAACAACACCTAAACACTGCGGAGAAACCGCACGGGTGTGTTATTAATTCCTGAGCAGACTCCCTCATCCGACTGACATCTTACTCAAGAAACATTTTCAGGCATCACAAAAGTGCGGTGATACAATCAGTACAGCATCCAACAAGCACACAGTACCAACAGATCTGTTACTCTAATTAATGATGTATTCCACTCTGTGATTAAAAACAAACGTATAATGTAATCTTACTGTATTGAAAATCTAGAGTTCTTTGTGGATGGTTCACTATTGTTAATTGTAGTTTTATTTCAATAAATAAAAATAGCATAATTAAAAGGGTTGACCAGTATAGCCAAGATATTTTCAATAGTTCTGCTCAATGTGTAAACTGTGTGAATATTGGTTGCTGATCTAGACCCTAAACACCTTTCTTCCAAAACGCACAACTTATTAGCTGTAGCTGTATTTGAATAAAGATATATATATATTTTTTTTATATATATATTTTCACTACAGATTTAATCTTATCAAGCAAATTCAATCAAATCATTTTGTTTCTCCTGAACACATTTCAAATGGACTGTAATTTAGTTTAATTCAGACTTTTGGTTTTTAACTGTTTATTTCAGTTTCTTTCTAACCTTTGCTCTGGGTTTATGGTAATTGCACGGGGTATTATTTATACCCCTGCCTCCATCCTTCCGATAACCAAGACACGCTCGGCTCTGTTATTACATGTACATGAATCAGAATGGTATCTATAAAAACACATTTCGGTCTTCAAATGATGCACGTTTCGCTAGTGGTGTTCGGTATGTGCATTTTTGCACTTCTAGGAATTGAAGATAAGATTATATGTAGTCTGACTTCATCAGCGATCTAAATACACAATGTACTTTGTAATTACAAGTAATTTGAATGTGTTGAAGAAATTAAGACTGACCTCACGCCAAAGTGAATCCTGTCTAATGGGGATTTTACACAAGTCTTCAACAGCTCCCTGCTTACCTGTATTCCCAGTTAACCACACAAGTAGAGCTGCAGACCAGTTAAGATAGTTATTGTGGAGGGTTCTCGTATAGAGTTGCTTTTAAGACTGAACAATATGTTTATATAGGTTTTATTTTCAAGCTAAACACTGGCTGTGGCAGGGGAGGCATATTTCAGCCGTAGTGCATCAGTTTACTTATTTAAAAGTTGAATTGTTTTGCAAATCAGAGCCATTTTTGCAGAGTAATTGCCTTTCTCTGCAAACTGGGATTGTTAACTTGTTAATGGTGAACATGCGGTCTGCTGCCTGCCTGGGGAACGAGGTGGGGGTGTGTCTTCTGTAGCAGTGGAGTCTATAGGTACAGCTGGGCACAGCTCGGCACATTGCTGCCAGTGCCAGGAAAGATGGTTTCAATCGCTCGTGGGGTGAAGAAATTAATCAGTCGAGTGATTTGAAACTGCTCTCGCTGACTGAACCTGTCAGACAGATGCAGTCGGGCCATGGACTGGATTTCGATTCTGAATCAATCGCAGTCGCTTCTGAGGCCGAGAGAAGGCTTCTCTTTTTTCCCCCTGTGGCTTTCTGGGCCCTGCAGGTTTCTGGTCTGGCCATCTGCCATCTCGGTTAATCCCGTAGCGCACAGCTGCATTTGAGTAACCGGGCTCTTTCATGCATTTCTGTCAGATGGTGGTTTTTGATGTTCGAATTGCAGGCGCATGGCTACGGAGCCTTTTGAGTCATTGGGGCTGGTGTTAGTTTTTTTTGTTTTACATCAACGCTCTTTCGAAACCTGCGTCGTGCACAATGAGAGGCTCTGGAGCGGCACAGACAGATCTGGCTGCCTATTCAGAGCTTTTGACATGTCTTCAGCAGTATGCTCTTGCTTATTCACAGGAAAACCATGTTAAGGTGCAGTTTCAGGATCGTTATTACCGCAATTATAATACCCGTGCATGTATCATACACGCGTGATTTCATATACACACACACCGTCTGCATATATGTGTGTATTACTGTGGGTTGTTTTAAACATTGCACTGATAACACCAACCCTGGAGTTTGAATCCCATCCACTCCCATAGTCCTTGGCAGGCCTGATGAGTCTTAACCTTATAACCTCTGGATGACTTCAGGAAGTGGATGTATTTCGGGAACGGAAATACACTTCCTGTTGCAGAGCAGTTTGATCTGTTTCAGTTTTTCCCAGCAGGGCTTTAAGATGTACTCACAAGAAACCTCTTACAATATTATTTCAGCCCATCATATGTGTTTCTCAGACATTGTTTTTTTTTTCAAATACATTAGCAAGCAAGCTCCACATTTCAGGCACCTGTTATGAGCTTGCGGTGAGAGAAACCATTGACTGAAACTGTTATGTCATGAGTATTATTTCCATCCATCAATTTAAATATGTCATGTTTTTTAGTTTTTTTTCCAGAATCTCATGATGAGTCCGAATGTTTCACTTTCCATTTCTCTGAAAGTGTTTTTAGAAATGAGCCAAAATACTCTGATCTTGGTTTGAGTTTTTATTATGTACCAGTAGTTGCAAGTTTCCATGCTTTTTTGACACTGTGAGACACCTGAGTGACTTTAACGGTCTTAGCTGTGTGGTTTATAGATGATTGATTTTGTCTGGGTCTGGGTACCCCACAGTGTATCCATGCTGTTATGGGTCGGGAGAGATGGGGATCTGTGATGCAAATGTCTTCAGGTGTGATCTCACATTTGTTTCTACTCATGGGCCTTTATCACTTACTCATCCAGAGACGCCTGTGGTTTTGATAAGGAAGGCAAGAGAAACCTCAGGTTTGATGGCACTTACCTGGAATAGTGGGCAGCAGAATTTTATTAAGTGAGGTTGAACAAGTGCAAATTCTGAATGACTTGTGTAGAGTCACTTCCAGGCAGCCAGAGCACTTCAGAGCACAGGGCAGCAGTGAATTGCCTAGATTTGTGTTGTGGTCGTTCTGTAAGATGTGAAGGATGGAGATGAGAAGAGAGTGACTGAAAATATGGAGCTGAATACAGAGAAAGTGGAGGGACATCCAGGAGAAATTTAAGTATTACCTCTCAGAAGAGAAGGGGTTGCATGCACATTTCCATCTCTCCAGTTGATTCTGGGCTTATCACTCTGATCTAGGATTGAAATCTGGTTTGCAGGCTTGTTATCTTATCTTGAGTAAATCTAGGCAGACCAGTGGGCAAAGTGAAAGTCACATTTGCTTAAAATGCACAATCTGCTCTTCTGTTGCATCGGTACAGTTTGCAAGAGCTTGCATAAAGACAGCTTTCAAAACCTGATCGAAATGTGTGAAACCGGTCCCTACAGAGTCTTGTGTGCACGCCATGTTCATGTATGATGGTAGATTCTCCCCGGGGCTGCTAGGAGAGTTCCTTTTGTGTTTGTGATGAAAGGTGTGATTTGTGTTGCTACTCTGTGTTTTATTCCTCTGCGTTACATACAAGTTTCTTAGCCGTAGGTGCTATGTTACGTGCCGATATTCGGGGGGTGCCCCAGTGGGTTTTGCTGCTTGGACGGTTTTGCTGTGTATGTGTGTAGTGCGTGGTGCACTCAACCACAGGATTAATATTCAAGTTATTACCAGAATTCTGATTAAAATCAGAATAGAAACACAAATTAAATGGTTAAAGGCAGGAAGCCGAACAAAAGTGAATCATAATATAGACTTTTGTGAACCCAAAAAGAAGAATCTGGAAATGGAAATTGATCACTCCTAAAACTATACTTTTTATTAAGTCTTTCCATGAGCTCACGTTAGCAGACTTTGATCATACGAAGGAATAATATATGCAATATTTTAAATGCTAAAAATAATTTAATGGAAAAAGTTTGCACAAAGTAGAATACTTCTGAATTAAAACCACTGCTATTGATTTAATACAGGGCTCCCCAACCCTGTTCCCAGAGGAGCCCCTCAAATACCTGAACTTTAATTGAGATAATCTGATTTTATTTGACTTTTTAAGTAATTGAGTGGTCGATTGGAACAAAACCCCCCAGGACCAGGCTTGAGACCCCCTGATTTACTGATGGAAAATGGCATAAACAACACTGCACAGACTATTAGCATTTTACATCATTTCACTGACATGCTTACTTATGTTTTTAGTGCTTTTAGTGTATGCCCCCAAATTGATATTTTTTATCTCAAAGGGGATTTTTGAGTATATGTGTTCATGGTGTTGTTTTGAAGATGATATATATAGTGCTTTGAGTGTGTGTTGTGTGTTTGTGTACATAATCATGTTCAGAAGCTAGCAGAGTACCTATGGTTCTTTGTGTTTGCCATGTTGGTGATTGATATCGAAAGTCTCTAAACGTGCTGCGGTTTAGATCTCGTTTGAGTCTCACTCTCCTTCCTCAGGTAACATGCGATGCCCCGGTTTTCTAATGTGGTTAGAGCAATCTGCCAGTTTCAACGTGTAGAGAACAGCTCTTCATCTAAGCGATGGCATCCAAATAGTCTGGCTTCCGACTGACCACAAAAACCCGTTTTTAGAGTAATGAAGACTGAAAACCGTCAAAAACCAATCTGTGTCATCTGAAGGGTTTTCACACCTAAAAGAGTCTTGATGCTTGCAAGTGTGCGCTCACACACACACTTGCAACCATTTTCTAGCACCAGTTATCAGGATAACTTTTGCTATTTAAGTTTTTTGTTCTTTCATTTCTAGTTCAGCGGTGCTTGGAAAGGCATTGTTACGGTGCTGGTGAAATCGAGTCCTTTGATCTCTCGTGAAGCGGTTGGCCCTAGGGTCATTCCAATGGTCGTGGTGTAAAAGCCACGGTAATGGCGTTATAGGGCACAGGGGGTAGGGTAGGGGAGTAACCTGCATCATAGGAAAAAGACGGTGTATTTTTGATATGATGCATGTCAGGGACAGGCTGCTCACAAATAAGGTATTTCTTGAAAACATGCCTCTATTTGAAATGTGACATCGTCGAGCAGACCGTGCACTTCTTTGACAGTCTTCCTAGTGACTCACTCAAAACATACGGTGATGTTTCCGTCAACCTCAGGCCCATGACTCATGTCTCAGAGAGGCCATGGAGGTGCGATTTCAGTGACACTCATGGATCCAGCGTGAGGGCAGGTCAGAGCCTAGAATAAGGCCGACGGGAAGAATGTTTCCTCCCGCCTTCAAGAAAACGATCTCTGGCACACTTCCTGGCAAACTGTCGTTATCCAAACTTTCCCCCTTGAAACTTGTCACATTTGCATATGCTCTTAAACAGGGTTTGGGAGTAACGGAATACAAGTAGCGGTGTTACATAGTCAGATTACAGAATTTTGATACTTGTATTCCCGTTACGTTTTTCCTGTCAGACGAGTATTCTGATTACCGATACTTTTTAAAAAGAGTAAGAGATTACTGATTACTTAAATTACTTACTTACTTAAGTTAAAGTGTAAGGGAATCTGAAGGGGCCCGCGTGTAGTATTTTTGCAACATTGTTTTTATTTACGGTCTCTGGCCAAAGAGTGGCTGATTCAGCACCATTCTGCAACAAGCAGCAGAATGGAGCAGCTAGTCAGCGCTGTCGCAACCAGCAACACACAGCTCTACAACTGAGGCCGCTGTGGCAGCAGGGATTGAACTCGTGGAAGTACAGACAATTGTTCACTTCCAAAAAAGAAGATGGAGCAAATATTAAAGTGCAATACAAGATGTGCCGACCACAGGACAATGTCTGCTTCCAAGGACTACACTTAAAATAATAATAATAATTAAAAACATCTGGAGGTAAGATTTTATTTTTTAAATGTGTGCAACTGTAATAAAATTATGCTTGACATGCGAGTAGAAAATAAGAATTTTAATCACAATTATAATAAATACGATTTCATAATTACATATTTTTATGAAAGCAGAATAAGCAAAACAGCAGCACAGAAATTGTATAACCCAAAAACGTCACTGACAGTTTGTATTTGCAGTAATATGTTATCCTATCTTAATTTAATATACATCCAGGTACATTACAAATAGTTCCTGTGCATCCTAGCTGGTTCTGTGACCTTAAAAATGAATGACTTAATGTAATACCTAAATAACAACATGCAATGTGGTTATAGTCTAAAACAAAACAAATCACACAAACTGAATAAACTAGTCCTGACCCATGGCGTGTTGTGCGGCGCTCTTTACAGAGTGTGCATTCAGGATCCTCACATGTCAAACCTGTAAACTTTTACAAACCGATAGATATCACTTAAAAGAAGGTAAGACATCAATAATGTGTTAATTGCAGAAACAAGATGCTTAACATTCCTCACTAGTTGATACTTAAAAATAACGCCATATAATTACATTGATTGTTTTCGGTGCTGGTGAATTGAAACCGGTGATAATAACATGGATAATGAAATGGCGTTTTAAACCCCCTTTATTATAGCACAATGCTTGATCGGTGTATCTGGGTTGGCGCAGATTATCTGTAATTTTACTTCACCACCCCGCCCCGTACTTCACCGGCACCATACACTACCTCAGACACAATTCGAACACTAATCACCCACCACCACTCCCTGTTCATCCTGCTGCCGGGACTGATCAAGATACAGTTTCACTGGTTTAAAAAAAATCATATACTACTACAAAATGAAGTATAAATATACAAGATAATTAAACTAATGCAAATCTTAATTACCATTTTAATTGTTTGAACTGGATATAAATAAACAATTTCAATCCGTCATCCATATTAGAATGTGTAGTACATTTTGTTTCACTTCTTGAACTCGGCTGATTTTGTGTTTTAATAAAGAAAAAAAAAAAAGTATTCCAAAAGTAATATAAAAGTATTCTGATTTCGTTACTGACGTGGAGTAATGTATTGCATTAGGTTACAGATTTTCAAAATAAGGTAATCAGTATTCTATAACGGAATAAAAAGTAACCCTCCCAACCCTGCTCTTAAATATCATAACAGTAAGAGCAAGAAATGCAGTATTTAACTAGTTAGGGCAAAAGAGCAGAATTCGCAACCATGCAGGTGTTTTCATTGGAGATGGACACACGCACGCAAATGTTTGTGTCAGTGACATGACGTGCATTGTTTGTGTCCGAAGCCACTATAAAAAGTCAGTTAATTCATGTTTTTGTATATAGTAAATACATTTGAATGATCATAATAATCTTTCTGTATGATATTAAATTATTTAAGTGCCTCTATTTTAATTCATTTTTGTTTCAAAAGAAACGCCTGAACTGAATAAATGAACCCAGCTTCTCATTGTGAACCGATAGTGCCTTGTGTTTCATGAAAACAGTGATTTTGATTTATATTTCTGCATTTTGTTGTACAAATGTTCTCTAAACTTTTCCGCATACACTAGGTTCTTTCAAATGCACATTATTCCTTCATTTCTTATGCAACAACTTTAACAAATTTCAATTTGAGTGGTATTTCAGCATCTCAAAACTTCCCTTTGACTTTAATGGAGGAAAAGGTAAAAAATGTCAATGAACAAAAACTTGGTACACTGCCAAAAGTAATTTTTTACTACAAGAAAACTTTTCTTCCCTGAAGATCCGTGGGCCAAGAAATGTTTTCTTGGTAAATTTTTCATGGCTCAATACATTTATTCTCATCCCATGGTTATGTAAATTCCAGTCAGAATTTACTTGTAACAAGAAATTGGTCCAATGAAACGAGTTACCTGATTTCTTGAAACAAGAGATTGGTTTCTTCTATCAAAAGAGAAAGTTCTTACAAGACATTATTTATTGTGTTCAGAAATTATTCAGATTACTTAAGTGTTTTCTTAAAACATTATTTAAAAATTACTTAAGTGCAAAATACTAAAATAAAATTAATTAATAATAATAATAATAATAATAATAATAATAATAATAATAAATTAATATCACCTGGAACTGAAGGTACTGTTACGGCTTTATTTAAGTTAGATTTGACTTGCTGTAAGAAATTACTGCTGTAATTAAATTCAGGTTCTTGCACCAAGAAAACACAAGATCTATTTTGACCAGCTCACACAAGTTAAAACATATGTTTTTCTTGTTACAAGAAAATTCTTCTTCGGGCAAGAATCTCAAGAAATCATTTTTGGTAGTGTAGTAGTGTAATATAATTTGTCTGATCTGCAGAACTGGAGAAAATGTATAGTAGTTTGTATATTTTATTTTGATGTCACATACCAGTATTCCTTATAAAGTCCATATTGAACACTTAATATAAAACAAGTGAAAAGCCCAAAGAAACCAGAATAAAATGCATTGAATTCTTGTTAAA